>NC_057814.1:308390834-308593334 GCF_018294505.1 Triticum aestivum | reverse complement strand
GCGCTCGCGGCGCGCGCCGGCCCACCCGCTGGGTGTAGCCCTCGAGCC
Source organism: Triticum aestivum (assembly GCF_018294505.1). Taxonomy (NCBI): domain Eukaryota; kingdom Viridiplantae; phylum Streptophyta; class Magnoliopsida; order Poales; family Poaceae; genus Triticum; species Triticum aestivum. The sequence goes on along the minus strand of NC_057814.1, from coordinate 308,593,286 downwards.
TCTGGGCACTCGAGGAGGGTCCAGCCGGTCGGGCTAGGCCGGCCAGGGGACGAGTGGTACGCGGCCGAGCCGGCTTGGCACAGCCGGCTAGGCGGCCAGGCGTCTGGCAGCGCCTTCTTTCTTCTCTTCTGCCGGCTGCTGGCAGCCAGACAAAACTCTTCTTTTGTCTCTTGTTTTTGTTTCTTGCAATCTTCCGTGGGGGCGCGCCAGCGCACCCACTGGGTGTAGCCCCCGAGATTCGGGCCGACTGCTGAGCAGTCGGGCCGGATCTCCCGACAACTACTTTGTCTTCTTCCTTGCGGGGGCGCGTCAGCGCACCTACTGGGTGTAGCCCCTGAGATTCGGGCCGACTGCTGAGCAGTCAGGACTGATCTTCCGGCGACTAATTGTTCTTCTTCCTCGCGGGGGCGCGTTAGCACCCGCTGGGTGTAGCCCCCGAGATTCAGGCCGACTGCTGAGCAGTCAGGCCGGATCTTCCGGCGACTACTTTGTCTTCTTTCTCACGGGGGCAACCCGCTGGGTGTAGCCCCGGAGATTCGGGCCGACTGCTGAGCAGTCGGACCGGATCTCCCGGCGACTACTTTGTCTTCTCTGTTGAAGTTGATGCTTTTTTCTTCTTCTCTTTGTCTGCCCACACAGCCGGACGGATACTTCTTCTTTCTGTCCAACCGGGTAGGCAGCCGGCAATATTTTTCCAGCTGGCCTCTGTCTCTGTTATTTTTTCACAGCCGGCGTACTACGCTGAACCGGCCGGCCTCCCTCTTTTCTGTTTTTCTTCGGCCGGGCAGCCGGATTTTTTTTCTTAGCCAGCCGGCGGGGCACACAGCCTTGACTTTTCTCCTTTTTACCAGTCGGCTAGCAGGCAGTCGGCCTCTTCCTCTTTTTTTCTTTGTCTCTGCGCAACCGGGTGGCCAGGCAAGGCGGGGCCGAGTGGAGGAGCCGGCCGAGCGGGCGTAGTGGCGCGTGAGCCGGCCAAGCGGCGAGTCGGCGCAGGGGGAGCCGAACCTGGGAGGCGCGGAGCCGGTCGGGCCGGGTAGCGCGCAGGGCGCGGGAGGCCGTCAGCGGAGGACCCGGCCGACGCGGAAGGCAGCAGCGGCGGGCGGGAGGCCGGCGCGAGCGAAGCTGGATGGGCAGGCGAGTCGGCGCGCGCGGACGGCAGCAGCGGCGAGCCAGCGAGCATGCGGGAGGAGCGTCGAGCGGAGGCGGTGGGCCACTAGGAGTCGCGCAACCATGGGAGGCCGGGTGCTGGATGGCGACGTGGCCGGGTGCTAGATGACGGGCGCGAAGTCGGCGCACATGGGTCGGAGCCGCATGTTGGAGCCGGCCAGGCGGAAAGCGGACTCGGCGAGTGAAGCAGCCGGCTGGAGGGTGAGGCGCAGCCGGCGACGAGGGCCAACGACGTAGGCGGAGCTCGCTTGCCGCATGCGGACGCAGAGGCGGGCGTGGGCCGCAGCGACCGGGCACACCAAGAGACGAGGCAGAGAGGAGCTCATGGGGAAGAGAGCAGTGACGTGAGGCGCTTGGAGCAGCTCGCGGGAGTGGGTCCCGCGCGGGCGCGTACAGAGGAGCGGCCGGACGGCCCGGGAGCCGGCAGGGGCTGCGTGAGGCGGCCGGACGCCGCAGCCGGCGGCAGGGGTGACTGGCTGCGGGGCGGCAGCCGGCGTCGGGTCGCGGAAGCGGCGCAGACGGCGGAGGTGCGCCGGTGGCAGCGGACAACGCAGAGGCGCGAGGCTGGGTCGACGTAAACCGCGACACGGAGATGACCGAGGCGGGACATGCATTGCTGGAGCGGAGGGCTCGAGCGAAGCCGGAGCGGAACGCACGACGGCGGGCCAGCGGCCGAGTGCAGCGGAGCCGACTGGAGCAGGCGAAGCCGGCCGGAGCAGCGCGCGGCCGGAGCGGCGCTGACTCGGGCGGCGCGACACCGGACGCGGGCGCAGCGACCAGCTGTGGGCGCGCGCGACGCGGACGGATGGGCGGAGAAGAGCAAAGGCGAGGTAGTGTATGCATCGCGTACACACAACATGTGATTTGCATCTCGCTAATTAACAACAAGTGTAAGAGCAATATCTAGCTATTAACTGGGACGTGTGTGGCTTGTGTCTGGGATGTGCACATGTAGCGTATGGCCAGAGATATGTGGGCGGGAGCGGCTGCAGCGTGTACGGGCCGTACTTGGTGACGACACCGAGCGACGCCGCTGCCGCTTGGACAGCGGGGCACGAGGCCATGGACGCTTGCAAGAGGTTGGTGAGGTGCGCGGACGGCGCAACAACGCCGGAGCGCCGGGCGGGAGCGATGCTGAAGCCGCGACGAACGACCAGCGTCTCAACGGTGGTGGTGACGAAGATGCCGAGGCCGAGGCCGACGACGAGGACGCGCCGTCCCAGGCGGTCGCTCCGGGGACGTGTCGATGTCGAGCCCCCGACTGCTATCGGAGAGACGGCGTGACGCCGTGGCTGTGAAGACGAAGATGGTCCCGCCCGGACTGCGAAACCAGCAGCAGCGTGGTAGCATAGTACCACCCCACGGTGGGCGCCAACTGTCGTGGTATTCTCACGGGGGGTGCAAGACGACAGATGCCACAGGGTGGCTTAATGTGAGGGCAAGACTGCTGCTGATAGGCCCGGGAGTCGGTATGCGAGTAGCACGCGATAGTTTACCCAGGTTTGGGGCTCTTCGGAGAGATAATACCCCTACTCCTGCATGTCTGAGTATATGTGGTATATCTGGTACAGAGTTGCTCCTGGAGCTATATCCGAGGTCAGTGTTGGAGACATCTGGCCTCGTATATGTGTGTATGGCATGGGAGCCAGGGTGCCTTGTGGCTAGATGGATGGATGGATGTGTTCTTGTGGCTGACTAGCTAGCTTGCTAGTGGCTCAATGTGTGTGCGTGAGTCCATCCCCTCATGGATGGATGGAGCTAGCTTATATAGGTGAGGGTAGCTTAGGATGTAAGCTAGGTAGTGGGCATGGGCAAGGCATGGTGGGTGCCATCCTTGTCCCCTGGGTCACTTCATAAATAGTGCTAGGGACAAGTGACACTATACATGATGGCTGGGATGACACATGAAGAGTGGTCAGGTACAGCCGTCTCGTCGGTGTCTTGTCGGTGTCGGGTCGGACTGCAGTCGGCAGCCGGCTGGTTGGATCAGTCGGCAACCGGCTGGTAGGCGCAGTCAGCAGCCGGCAGCCGGTTGGGCAGAGCAGTCGGACGTGGAGCCGGCAGGAGCAGCCGGGCAGTCGGACTTACGGGCTTTGCTAGCCCCGATGTCTTGAATTATTGTCTTTCCGTCTTCGGGGTACCCGTCGCCAAGTACTCCGACAACTAGCGCGAAAGCCATTGCGCGTTAGCGCACTGTTTTCTTGCTTGTTTTTTATATGATTTTTCGAGCAACTAGCGCAAAAGCCGTTGCGCGTTAGCGCATCCGTTTTCTTGCTTGATTTTATACGATTTTCTGAAGTGATCTGTCCAACTAAGTAGAAAAGGACACTAGAGTGTGGCTACACGTGGTATAGGGCTGCTCGTACCGCCTGGTGTTGAGGGAGCTAAAGTGGAACTCTCACGTACATGTTCCTTAAGTTTTTAGCTCGCTAAATGATACTGTGCTCGCTGATGGATCGGCAAGTACTCCACGGTCAGCGGCTATCAGCTAACGTTATGGGCCGTTAGTGGTGGTTCATTGCCTATAGTGTTGTAATCCGGAATCCAGGTTTTGTGATAACCTTGTTGTTTACTTTCAGTGTTGTTTATTGTTCACAGCTGGATTGAGCTCAGTTGAGAGTGTCATCCTCTGTCAATATCTGTTGCAGGAGTTGTCATTCTGTGTTACTAGAGTTGTCAATCTCAGATGCAGGAGTTGTCAGTTGCAGCCATTCACGCTGTGTCAAGCTTGTGACTTGCGTTGTATCAGGTTGGTAACAGCTTGTATCTCGAAAGGACGGAATGTAGCCAGGAGTTGTCTTAGGTTAGTCTAATGTGCCAAAACGTTAGTCAAACCACCTAGGTTGTGTTTGTTCTAGAGTGTTCAGCTAGTCCGAGTGATCTGGGTTATCCTACGTTTTATCCCCGTTTCGATCTTTTTTTCGACTATAGGGGTTTTGTAGCAGCCCAGCAGCATCCGTGTGACAGAGAGTCATATTAAGCATATAATAATGCTTTCCCCTTCAACCCCTTGCAGAAAAAGTAGGAAAATGGACTGAAATTGTTGGATAAGTGGATTTGCAGTATCTCAACATCAGAATAGCGAATATTCCATCATCCAAACTAAGCTTCCTCAGATCCTAACCCATTGGTCATTATCGAGCCTCGTGACTCTGGCTGTATTGATATCTTCATATTACCTGTTATCATTCTATCTATCTGGTTATTGCTTTATGTGTTGGTTGGTAGTTCACTCAAGAAAGTTTAAGTAGAAGTGATTTATTCCTCATTAGCTCCATTTTGATTATCATTTGCATCTTGTGATGAATGAAGTGAACTTGAGCTCTCTAGTGCTTCTATTTTCTCTTCGAAAGCATTTACTAGTATTCGATGAGATTCTGAAAGACTAGAAATACAAGTGATATGCACTGGTTTTGTATCCACCCACTTTCCTTCGTTATCTTCAACTCTTTCTCTTTTGGTAGAGGAAGGCATTCCCAGTATAAATGATGATTCTTGCTTTCGTATTGTTAATGTTTTCAATTGTACACGGAAGGGGTTTTTCACCACTAACATTTTAGTAAGGGATTTATCCTCATATTGATAGAGAAACCATTCTTTGCTAACATGGCTCAGCCTAGCAATGGCTGGGAATTTCTTGTCCCAGAATACAAAAAAAATGCCCGCCACTTTGTTGCTTTCAGCACGTTTTCTAATGAAGTCAAGCCCCTTCTGGATGTCCGCTGCTGCACTACGTTGTGTCTTACCATAGACAAGAGGCATATACACCTTCTTCACCAACTTTCAGTTAAGGTGACGGCTAACGGCTTCCTTAACACTAGCTTCCAGAGATTATGATGGGATCTCCTCTTTGAAGTCCTCTAATAGTGAGGAATATAGGTCATATACTTGATCCTCACCATCAACCACTACAAAAAAATACTCTTTCGTGATGATACGTGTTTTTCATAGTAGGTCACGTTTTCTATCATGCATGTACATCCATGACGATTTTATGACAGAATCAAGATAGTCATACCTGTGCTGTCGTAGAAATGTTCCATGACATTACCAAAATTATCATCACGGAAGTGTCCACTTCCATGACGATAAATCGCACGTCATAGAAGTGCTTTTTCGTCAAGGGTGACCGACACATGGCATCCACCGTAACAGGTCACCGTTAAGCTATCGGGTCCGGTTTTGGATCCGATAACCCGTTAACATCCCGGACCAATGGGGATTTTCCACGTGTATAATTCTCATTGGCCAGAGGAAACACGTGTTGGCTCACCGTTGGGACAGATGTCATCCACTCATTGGACAGGAGGCGCCTATGATACGTGGACATGTGGCACGACCCAACAGAGGCTCATTCCAGTGAAAAGGTCGGCCCGTTTGACGTGGTTAAAAGGTAACGGGCCGGCCCACGGAAAGCCTGTTAACGGCCTATTCGTATATCGCCCATTTACGACCCGCTAACTCCCGGCCCGTTACAGCCTATCGGAATTAAGGCCAGTAGCTTCATCTGGGCCGTCCAATATGATTCTAGCCCGTTGTAACTTCCGTCCCATGTATGGCCCATGATGTCTTTCGGCCCTGCGTAACTCTGGGCCCAATAAATGAAGGAAATATGCCCTAGAGGCAATAATAAAGTTATTATCTATTTCCTCATATCATGATAAATGTTTATTATTCATGCTAGAATTGTATTAACCGGAACATAATACATGTGTGAATACATAGACAAACATAGTGTCACTAGTATACCTCTACTTGACTAACTCGTTGATCAAAGATTGTTGAGTTTCCTAGCCATAGACATGAGTTGTCATTTGATTAACAGGATCACATTATTAGGAGAATGATGTGATTGACTTGACCCATTTCGTTAGCTTAGCACTTGATCGTTTAGTTTACTGCTATTGCTTTCTCCATGACTTATACATGTTCCTATGATTATGAGATTATGCAACTCCCGAATACCGGAGGAACACTTTGTGTGCTACCAAACGTCACAACGTAACTGAGTGATTATAAAGGTGCTCTACAGGTGTCTCCGATGGTGTTCGGTAAGTTGGCATAGATCGAGATTAGGATTAGTCACTCCGATTGTCGGAGAGGTTGTTAGGACCCCGATCCTAAGTCACACCGATCTAGCATGTAACACATCATATCACTTTGCGGCCTCACGCACGGTATTTCCACGGGTGCCACCTTACCTGGCCCGGGACCGTTTGTGCCTTTTGGCTCACGTATATGATAGTGTCGCTAGCATCCATATGACAGAGAACCCGGGCCGACATGACTAGTCGTAAACCCAAAGTGGCACTAACTTACCGGGACAGGCATACATGACCCAGCAACAAACATGTCGGTCACTAGCGAGTGAATTCGGGCTGTAGCAACTGGGCTACCAGGACTCCGGGAATCCGGGCTGTAGCAGGCTAACAGGACTCCAAAAGACACCGCGTGACATTTCCTCAAAGGGACAGACACCGGATCGAAGAAGGACACATGCCGGCCAGTCTAAGTGTTTTAGAGCAGTAGCAACTGGGTTAATAGGACTCCGGTAATCCGAGCTATAGTAGACTACCATGGCTCAGTGGAAGCACCAGACTACATTTCCCCATAAGAGAGGCTACCAAGGATAGACAACTAGGTTGTCGGATCCCACACATACCAAGCATTTCAATCATACACACAATATGCACGATATGTGTAAATACAACCTGGCATCACAACATGACTCTACGACTCAAAGTATTTATTCAATAGGCTCCAAGGAGCGAGATATTACAACCATGGGTCTCATGACCCAACATTCAGAGCATACAAGTCAAAGCACACGCGGAAGCTTAACATGTCTGAGTACAGACATCTACTAATGAAAAAGGCTGAGAAGCCTGACTATCTACCAGATCCTGCTGAGGGCACAAGATCGTAGCTGAGCTAACAAGCTAAACGTCAAAGTCCATGCGGAACTACTAGTGAGACTAAAGTCTCTTTGCAAAAACATAAATTAAGAAAACGTGAGTACAAATGTACCCAGCAAGACTTACATCAGAACTAGCTACATATGCATCAGTATCAACAAAGGGGGTGGTGGAGTTTAACTGCAGTAAGCCAGCTTTGACTCGGTGGCTATCCTGAACTATGACTGCAAGTAACTCTTTTGAGGTGGCGCACATGAGTCCACATATTCACCATATCAATACACCACTATGGATCTGCTCCTGTCACCCTACAAGAAGGCCATCCATAGCACTCACGCTTATCTTGCGCATTTTAGAGTATCCACTTTCACTTGTCTATGAACTGTATAGGCAACCCAGAGGTCCTTTACCGCAGACGCGGCTATTCGAATAGATGATGTTAACCCTGCAGGGGTGTACTTCCTCACACACGCTCTTGCCACTTACCGCCGTTTACACGACATGTACTCGGCAACCTTCAAGCGGAAGACCAACAGGGGTGTCGGCCACGGCCTACCTAAACACTCAAGTCTCTAGTCCAAATTTATCACCTATTCAGGTTCCATCCGCAGGGAGTCCGACCGAGGTTTCCACATAGGGCCCCGAACGATGTGTACAGGGTTCCGCGACACCAAACGGGCGCCCGGCATACCCGGCCACGTGCCTACCTCATCACAGCCCACTCCTCGGGTCAGCGCTACGCACGGCCTCTAGCATACTACAAACACCAGAAAGTACTTGCAACTCCTGGACAGAGGACAAGGGTGGTTAAGAAGCCGAGAGGGGCACTTAAGCATTCCAATGCATGGTAGTAGCTGTTCATGGATCACAAACACATAACTCAGTTCCTAAGGACGGCTGCAATGAGACAACCCACCATGTACTCCTACATGGCCTCTCACCGCTACCTTTACCAAATCATGTTCACACACTTAGCTCTCAACAGTAGGACATGTTCACCACATTCCAATTCATCCCCGATGAATCAGACCTGACTCAACTCTAAGCAGTAGCAGGCATGACAACAAGCATGAATGAGTAGGAACATTAGGGCTCAAACAACTCCTACTCATGCTAGTGGGTTTCATCTAATTACTGTGGCAATAACAGGTCATGCAGAGGAAAGGGGTTCAACTACCGCAGCATGTAACAGATGAATCGTTGTTGTCCTAATGCAGTAAAAGAGAGCAGGAGCGAGAGAGTGGGATTGTATCAGAATGAACAAGGGGGTTCTGCTTGCCTGGCACTTCTGAAGATAGTAATAGCTCTTGATCGGTGTCACCGATCTCATCGTCGGAACGTCGTCTACTCAGAGCGGACAATTACCGGCAAACAAGGAATAACACAATCAATGCAATGCTCAATATGATGCATGATCAGGACATGGCAAAATGAGTGTGTTGGGCTAATGCAACTACAACCAGCTGGGTTTGAGTCATTTTGAACCAAAGGTTCAATACCAAACTCAACTTATGAATTTAAATAGTTCCTTATCATGTTTTGCACTAAACAGCAAGGTTAAGTTGCTTAAACATGCATGAAACCAGTACAGATGGAAAGATTGGATTTTTCTAATCATTTTTCATATATAACTTATTTCATTATGAGTTATAGATTATTTTCTATGATTTTTAGAAGTTTTGGATATTTTCTGAAATAAATAAATCATTTCTGATTTATTTAAAATCCAGAAAATAGATACTGCATCAGCATTGCGTCACTATGATATCAGCAGGTCAACGGGGCCGGTCCAGGTCAAACCTGATGGCCGGGACCCACATGTCAGCCTCACATCTAATTAACAGAGTTAATTAGCATTAACCTAATCCTAATCTAGATTTAGTTTAGGGCCTGGGCCCACTTGTCAGTGACTGTAGGAGGTTAATTATGGCGTCATTAGTTCCTAATGATGTCCACGTCGGAGGCTAAACGTCGGTGCTAAGCATAGCACGGCGGTGCTCGCCGGCTGGGCGATTCCGGGCACGAGAGCTCGCGCTCTTGGGCTCTACGGAACCAGCGCGACGAGGCGGTTCAGATGGTCGCCGCGTCTGGCCGCGGGGTGGGCTGTGGCGACGGCAACCTCAACGACGGCGGTGGCTGGAGCTACGGGGGCGTTCAGGGCGCGGGCTACGATGCACGGGTGGGCAAAAGGAGTGGCTAGGCGACCTCCTGGAGGCGCTAGGAGCACTATGGTGCCACGAGGGAAAGTAGAGGAAGCTCGGGAGCGTGGGGCTCAACAACCATGGCGGCGGCGAACTTCGACCAAGGTGGGTATCATGGCTAGGGGGCGAACGCGTCGACAGGGAGAGCGACGAGAGGCGCAGGGGCTCACAGTGATTCCGTAGGGTAGGTCAGTGGGCTCGGGGACGGCTTGGACGAGGCGGATCGACGCCGGCGATCTCCGGGCAGAGCCGGCGCGGACGAGCTTGATGGCGACACTTCCGGGCGTCTGGGCTTGCTTCCTTCGTCGAGGAGATGTAGGAGACGATGGCGGAGATCCCGGAGATGGAGAGGGCTCGAGGAGTGGCCAGTGGACGCGGTGGCAGCGAGCGGCGGCAACGAGCTCGCTCGGCTTCGGGAGAGAGAGCGAGAGAGGCAAGGCAGGGAGAGAGGGGAGCGGTCGAGGGGGTCGGGGGGGAGTGCGTGGCGCCCTCGGGTGCCTCCAGCGGCGAGCAGGTAAGCAGGAGGTAGCCGGAGCATGCCGTCGCGCGGCGGGCACACGCGCGCTGTCCTCCTGGCGGGAGGTAGGTGGTGACTGGCAGAGGCCAGTGGGCTGGGCCTCTACTGGGCCGCCAGGTAAGCCCAGGTGAGGTTTCTCTCCTCTCTGTCTTTTCCTATTTTAGTTTCTGTTTTCCATTGTTTGCCTCTGTTTTGAATTAGTAAAAATACTAATTCATTTTGTAAAATCCTGAAAATAATTGTGGGCACTTTTGAAATATTTCCAATAGCCCTCAAATGCTTTCAAGATTATTTGGACATTGAAAATATTTTATAGAATTTAAATGTCCAAATTCATATACTTATGATTTAATTCAAAAATCCAGAGTGTCCTAGAGAAGTGTGCACCATTTAGGTTCTAGACCAATACAGAAATGGTGAACATTTATGAAGGGCATTTTGGGTTCATTGAAAAGATTTAATTTTGACCCTAGTTGGATTTCATTTGCTGCTAGGGTTTATCAGTCCCCATTTCAAGTTTCAGATAAAATTAGACATGATGCATGGATGCAATGCCACTATTTACAAACATGAATCTAGGGTTGTGACAACTCACCCCCACTAAACAAGAATCTCGTCCCGAGATTCAAGACGTGAGGTAAGAAGACAGAGGGGACACAAAACTACACAATCTTCATGACCCAACTGTCCTTCTCGGAGATGTTGATTCATCGCATCATATTGATCTTGACGTCTTTGCCTTCGGGAACTTCACCCAACATGATGACGACAGAAAGAAACTCTACTGGAAACGATCTTCTTGAGATCAGGCAACTCAAGATCGACTCATGGAGTGAGACGTAAGAACACGTCTTGAGTTGAGACTCAAAACACACAGGAACAATGGAAAGAGATAGATGACAAGGGTTCAAATTGGTAGGCAACAATTCCACGCTGGAGTAGGATGGTGCATGGTTTCAAAGTAGCGAGGAGATAATTGCCATGATTCCATAACAGGACACCTGGGGGAAGGTGACTCGTAGAAATATTCCCTTGAGTGGCAAAAAGAATTACTTTTGATGCATAGATCATTGAAACTCTCTATACCAGCCTAAGGAAAATCACAATCGATCATTTGAAGGAATTCGAAAGAATGGCAAACTCAGTTTGGAAAGGAAACTAGAGTTATAAGACAACTCGTCAAATGGAGGGCACATACCAGATGATGCCAAGGATATAACCCAGTGACTGAGCATGCTCTCAAGAACTTGAGCATTTCCATATTCATTAGGGTTTTGCCAACATCTATGCCAAGATCTTGGAAACACTTCATACTACCATGATGAATAGTGATGGAAGACGTTGATGCAAAGGAAGACAGACACTTTCTCAGATTTTAACATAGCAATGCCAAGGAAACAAAATCTGGATGATCGACCCAGAGACATTTAGCACTCCACTTCTAATATTCTCCTTGATGTTCTAGCTACCACGGTCATGCTTAAAAAGCATCAACATGGCTATCAAGTAAAGGTCGGACTTCGGGAGCACAAAATCCATAAGGAACAACTTCTAGAATAAGTCATGCGAAATCCTCATGGGAAGTGACCAAACGGCTTAAACAAGATACTACAATAATAGTGCTTCCAGCTAGGTGCGTCCACTTCACTTGAACCTATATCATAGTTCTTGGAAGAAGTTCCAACCATCATATCTGCCTGAGATTCAGATCTGGTTGGTAACAGGATAATTCAGACAACGTGTCCGGAAAAGTAAGTTTGAAACACAAACCGACGAGATGACGTTGCGAGATTATCGGGAAATGGACTATGGTAGTAAGCTCGAAAACATGAGCTAGTTCTGCTACATACATGTGAACATGATGTCCCAGACAAGCATGACCACATAGTAGTCTTACAACAAAACAATACCGAGTTCAGGTGGGGAACCATCATCGAGGATATCGTAGTCCTTACATAAGTCATGATTCTTAAGAAGGAACTTCTTCTCCTCGAACAAATCAATCAGTGGCTTGGTGTGCTAGGGAATACATATGGAATGAAGATGATCAGTCTACCAGACCATAGAATACTTCGCACGTACATGACTGACTTGGAATGATTCCATAGGAAGCAAAAACAAACTTTCTCGAATTCACGGTGGCAACTTACATAAAATGCACGTGAATCAAAGGAAGTCGCTTCTTTCATCCAAACATAGGCTTCATGAATGGAACACAAAGATAATGCATACAAAAGTTTCCAACACTAGCTTGATGTTCAACATGAATCATGGAGGAGATATAGTGTTGTTGATGGGCTCAACAACAAGTCATCGGGATGACCATATAAATGGAATTCCATAATTATGTGAACAAGGACATAGCATTGGTCAGACCAAAAGATATAATGGTGTATGCTCGAGGGATCAACCACGAGTAAGACGACATTACGAACATCGTTGGTTCTGATTTTGATTTGACGATAACCCATACTCAAATCAAAGATTGGATAAGGTGATAGGTCCATTAACTGATCACGAGGGTCGATCGATGAAAATACCATCTCCCTTCAACACACATACAAGATATCCCTTAGTGATGAGCTAGGTCAGACAAGCTTTTATCTTCCAACTCTCCAAGTTGTTATTTAGCTTAACCAACTAGCTCAGGGGTATGCAACACAGATTCTTGGAGAAGGGTTGGTTACAAGAAAACCAACTTGATCACGAGCTTAACATAACAGTCAGGGGACAACCCGGTGATACTTCCGAGGAGATATTCGAAAAATCACAAACCACCGATATGTTACTAAGCTCGAGAGCAATCTTGCTTTTCAGGGCAAGACAATATGACCAAAAGAGCAAAGGATTGTTACAATCCTACCTCATTGATCGAGGGATGCACCAGGGAAAATGGACTAGGTGGCACTATCAATCTTAGAAAATGATGACTCAGTAACCAACACGCTAAGAATGAAATTATTGTCCATTAACTACCAGGCAACGGAGTTGCTAGGAGTATTGATTTCACACATCACGATTCACTTGTCGGCATTCCGGTTACAATAACACGAAACCGAGGAATGAAAAATGATGGCAAGAAGTATCAATGCGTCAAGAATTCATAAGAGGTGGTGCAATTCTCATGACAATCCTGACATAAAGATGGCAATACCCCAAGGTAGAACAGAACAAAAGCTGGATTGACATTTTGATATGGAGATTACAACTACTTTGACCCAATCCTCGAAATGGACAAGGTACTGGAGTTTGTTTCTCCTAGTCATTCTGGAATAGAATGGCTTGACAGACCACAAGAGGAAAGGCATCGTTGAACACGAATGCACACATACTCTTGGCTATCAATTGATAGACGAAGGTCGGAATACAGCTGAGGAGGGTCAACTCAAGGAACATATAAATTTCTGGGTTGTGGATGCATAGATTAGTATGTCGAACCAAGTTCAACAGGTTTCTTCCAGATAACCCATGCAGAGAGGCAGAACTGGCAGATTCACAATGATGAATGAAGAACTCATCAAGAGCACTCTGGTTGTGATCTTTTGGTTCAAAGGAACTTCTGCCATAAGCAATTCATGGTATTTGGAAGAAGGAAATACCATGGACCTCGAGGACTATCGCAAAGGTTACTAATATCCTAAAGGAACGAGCAAACACTATCAACATGAGGTAAGTGGAGTGAATCTTGGGTTCAAGAACCCAGGAGTTGAATACCTACTACTAAATGGCATCACGGGATGCTTTCGAGAATGGTGGCCAGAATCATCACACCGCGGACACAAAACATGGCTAGATTACTAGGTGACTCCCTAAAACACCTAGGGTCATAATAATAGCTCCAACATATATGTCGAGGCAACAGAGTACCTCAACTCACCGATTAGTGTGATTAATCTGGCCAAAATGGACAACAGGAACATGGAGGAATGATTGCAAGTGCATCAGACTATCTAGAATCCTGGGATGACTCGGACAGCATAACGGCTGTAAATGCTCAGAAAAAGATTTGAGACATCCTGCAAAATAGTGGCATGACCTCTCAGCATCACAATGTCAAGGTTCTGAGGCCAACTATGAGCATACGGAAATAGTAGAAACTGAACTGAGACTTGAATCCATCAATCCTATAAGTCTATGGATTAGTAACACGTCATCCTGATAGATAGATGAGAAGGCCTAGTTCATAGTCCTCGTAGAAAAGAAGAGGTTGACTCAGATCAGAAGGGCATAAGGTAAAGAAGTAAAAGGAGCCTTACGTTCCCTTCCACAATCAATTCCCTTATATAACTAAAGCATTTCTAGACTCGACTTCGACCAGTTTGGCTTTGTAATCCTACATGCAGTCAGGCTCTAATACCAAAGCTGTCAGGACCCCGATCCTAAATCACACCGATCTAGCATGTAACACATCATATCACTTTGCGGCCTCACGCACGGTATCCCATGGGTGCCACCTTACCTGGCCCGGGACTCTCGGTGTGGAACGACACCTATGGGATCACAAGAATCCCTACTACGGTTGCCGGGGCGCGGGGTTGCGAGAAGAGCAGGGCTAGTAGACAGCACAAGGATCGTTTACCCAGGTTCGGGCCGAGAGGATGCGTAAAACCCTAGTCCTGCTTTGGTGGGTGTATTTCAGAGAGTTCTTGAGCTCTCGAACTAGCTGTGGTTAGTGCGTGGTTCAAAAGAGCCGAATCCCTCTCCAGTAGGCCATGGGCCTCCTTTTATAGCGAAAGGGGCTGCCACAGTGGCACACAGGAGGTGGAAAGCCGTACAGTGCCCTGAGCTTATCACTCGTATTACAGGACAAGACGCATTTAATGCGTAGCTTAGGTGTCCCCTTGCTTTATTGGGGACGGGGCGAGGCCCGTCCCGTCCGTCGCCGCTCCTCCTCGCTTTGACACGCGCCCTGGCCAGTGAGGCGCGTGGTGCCATGTAGGCAGGCAGGCAGCTGAGGTGGCGCAGTGGCGGAGCCGTCACGAAGATCTGCATGCCGCCACGCAGGCGCTCGATGAGTTGGCCTGGGAGCTGCATGTTGCCACGCAGGTGCCCGCCTTGCTAGTTGGGCTTGCAGCTGCATGTGAACGGCGGTGGAAGCTTGGTTGGCGTGGGCCTGGCGGTGACCCTGCTGGCTTCCTTGGTGAGGGCCTTGCCGTGTGGCCCGGCAAGGGTCTTGCCATGGCGCGCTGTCGTCCCCGGCAAGGGCCTTGCCGGGGGTCTGGTGGCCTTCCTAGGCAGGGATCTTGCCGGGGATCGTCGTCTTCTAATCCTCATCTGATCTTGAATATGTCTTGACAAAGATCTGCATGCCACCACGGAGGTGCCTCCCGAGCCCTGGCCCAACGTGATGTTGGAGACCGTGGGCTCAAGGGTGGCCCACTCTGTTGGTGCGGGGCGAGTTGTCCCGGCAAGGATCTTGCCGGGGCTGCTGAGGCTGCCCCGGCAAGGGTCTTGTCGGGGGAACCTGCTTCGTCCCTCTGCTCTTTGTGGTCTTGGCCTTGGCGTTGCTCTTATTATCTTGGGCTTTGGTCTTACCTTGGCTCACCTCCCCTGTTCTGCTTGGCGTGACCGTAGGCGCGGCTCCGACTGCCCGTGCACAGCTATAGGGGTACAAAAACGCACCCCTCTTTTTGTACACCGACAGTAGCCCCCGGGCCTGGGCCACACATAAGCGCGACACGTTGTTGGGCCAGGCCCAAAACGGTGCGCGGGCAGGCGGGGCGGTTTTTACCGCGGTAAAACTTTTCGCGCACGGCGCTTCCCACGACCCGCGCGCGCGGTGCGAAGTGGAGGGGTGTGCGTGACATGGGCGGCATGCGTGGGGTGGTTTCCACACGCATGCGTCACATCGCAGTAAATGGGCAGCAAGCCCCGCGGCTTCCCCATAAAAAGGTATAACCGCGGGCGCACTGTTCCTTTTACCCTTCGCGCAACCCCAATCTCGAAAACCTCTGCCTGCCTTCCTCTTCTTCTCCAAGCTTCGTTCCTGCTCGCCGCTGTTGCGCTTCCGCCGCCCTCTGGCCTGCCCTCCTCCCCCAGCCGCCATGGCACCAAAATCCACCAAGGGCAAGGGAGTGGCCAAGGACGCCTAAGCCGCGGAGGTGCCGGAGAGTGCGCTGGCGGTGCAGCGGACGCAGTCCGCCTTCTTCCTCTCGACAGTTGACGTGTTCGAGCTTCGAGACTCCTTCAGGCCCTTGGGGGGAGTGAAGACGGGGGGGGGGGGGACAATTCGGGGCATCCAGCCACGCGTGTCATCCCCGCTGACTGCGCCGAGGCTGCCCCAAATCGGTACCCCTTCTTTGTCAATTAATTTTCCTGCAGGTTCTGTCCTCCCTTCTCCAATTTCTTCAGCGACGTCATGCATACCTTTGGCTTCCGCCTCCTGGATTTTACTCCGAATGCGGTGGCATGCATGGCCCTTTTTGCGCATCTCTGCGAGGGCTTCGCTGTGGTGCACCCCAACACGACGCTCTTCCGCCATTACTTCTCCCCTCGGATCCAACCAGGGGGCGCCATCTCCGGTTGCATTACCTGGGTCTCAAGATCCAATGGGGCGTATCCGGAGGGCGCCATGAAGGAGAGGTGGGAAGAATGGCGGGGCCGGTGGTGCTGGATCAAGGAGAAGGACCCGCCGGCGTTCTGCGAAGTTCGTCGGCCGCCGCCGGTCCGCAGAAGCGATTGGAGCGACGTCGATGCTGACGACGAGAAGCTCACGATCGCCACCACCAGGATCCTCCGGCTCACCGAGGCCGGCCTCACCCTTGAGATGATCAGGGCAGACTTCATCCGCCGCCGAATCGCTCCACTGCATAACAAGGGGAGGCCAGCCTGGCTCTTCACGAACCCCGTCGACATCATGCGGCTTTGTCCCGGCCTCGACCACAATTTCACAGTGATGGGGCACACCCATTTCTGCCAGCGGCTCTTCCAGCTTTCCGTGGGCCGCGACGGCGAGGTTGAGTGGACCGGCAAGGTCCTCAAGGGGCCTCTGTTCAAGCTGCCGACGGGGGTGGTCCCGTTGTGCAATAACTCGCACCGGTCCGATATCATTGCCATGATGCCGGACTGCAAAGCGGATGGCCCTGACCCGAGCTGGAAGGAGCCGGAGGACGCCGAGGTGCAGCAGTTCTTTGACACTCTGCACGAGGGCTACGTCAACGCCGACGCCGAGCGGCTACTTGTCCAGGAGACCACCTAGGCAGGGCTGGACTACATCGCCACCAGGGCGCGGGAGGCACAACTTGCCAAGGAGGCGGCAGCGCCAGCGGTGTGGAGGAGAAGGCCACGACGGCCGCGGAGGAGGAGGAGCTCGCCCGGTGGGCGGCGGCCGCCAGGGGAGCCAGCAGCGCCGGCACCGAGGCTCCTCTGGTTTAAGATGTGACCGGCGAGTCGTCGTCGGAGGAGGCCAAGACCGCAAGCCCGACGCCGGCTATGGGGAGAGGGCGAGTCCTGCGGCGGTCCAGTTCCGGCGAGCCGGTCTGGCTCCGCAGGGCTGTGCGGCCACAACTGACCTTGGAGGGGTCCGGGCGCCACACAACGGTCGCAGCGGCAAAGAAGCCGGCAAAGGCCGCAGTGAAGAAGAAGACAGCCGCCCATTCTTCATCCACGCGTGTCCAGACACCACGTCCTTCTCCTCCTCCGGCGTATGTCGATACGGAGGTTTCTTTCGATTATGGATCCTCAGCCCAAGGAGGAAGAGGAAAACAACAGAGGAGGAGGCGGACGACGAGTAAGTATCTGGTTCCTTTTCGTTATCTCTGCCTCCTCAATCTGTGTTGCTCGTCTTGACTTGTCTTCATCTTTGCAGGGACATGGAGACGCTGGCCCAAAGAGTGAAAAGGGCCAAGGTCTCGGCGGGTGGCCAGCCCCCAGTTGGTACTTCGGGGGCGCCATTGGTGGTGTTGAGCAGCCCGAACAGCAGCCCCCGACATAGCCCCCAGTGTAAGTTCATCACTCTTCCCCCGTCGACATGTGTCAGGGGCACGACACTTTGGTGCTGACCTTGCCAGGTATGCAGGAGGAGAGCAACAGCAGGAGGAGCCACACAGGGCTACTCCCAACACGCCGCCCCCATCGACCACGCCACCCCGAGGGGCATCCCCTGCAAGGGCGTCAGGCACCGAGCCCACGCACATGGAGGAGGAGGAGGAGAACTTGGGCGCCGGCGGCTTTGCCTCGACGCCAAATGTTGGCGGGGAGGGGACTTCCGTTTCCCAGCCGGGTACTGGCACAGGTAAGTCGTTCGCCGTTCGTCCCTGCTTCTTTTTCTTTCCGGCTCTTGGTCTTGGCCTTGCCTCACCCCCTTCTTCGGTGTCCAGATTCCTCCTCGGTGAACCCAGAGGACGTGAAGGCCATCATCGAGGATGTCGCCAAGGCCGCCGAGGCGGACGCCGAGAAGATCGCCGCCGAGGAGGCCGCCAAGGGTGCTGCCGAGGACGCCGGCGAGGGGCCTACCGGGGAGGCCGGCAAGGCTGCCGTTGAGGAGACCGGCAAGGGGCCTGCCGGAGAGGCCGGCGGGGCCGCTGCCGAGGAGGAGGAGGAGATGGCTGATGACCAGCCTTCCTCTTCTGCTGCTTCCGGTTCCGGCAAGTACCTGAGGGTGAGTGACGACTTGTTCGTCCACCTTCCAGGCGCGTCGAGCAGCAGGACACCCGTTGAGGGAGAGGTGTTCGACGACGAAGTGCTTGCCGCTGCCGGGCTTGAATTCGTCGACGAGCCGATCGTTGGCGGCAACGGTTTGCAGGAAGAGGGGCTCCTCCACGCCATGGGCGCCAGCTTCCGGAAGCTCCAGGCACTCCACCGCGCCCGCCTGGACAAGGTTAAGTCCAGGACGGCGGTGGTGGAGAAGGCGGAGGCAGACCTCCAGAAGCGCGTTCCGAGACGCAGGACTGGTTCCGCGAGGCCCACAAGGAGCTCAAGGCTGCCCAGGGCGAGCTGGCCAAGAGCGACGTGGAGCTCACCATGAAGCTCGCCGACGTCGAGAAAGCTCAAGAGACGGCGAGGAACTTGGCCGCTGCCGCCGAAGCCGCCCGGACCCAGCATGAGGCCGCGCTGAACTCCCAGGAGGAGGACCTCGCTGCACGCGAGGAGAAGCTTGCCGCCATGCTTCGCGGCAAGGATGCAGAGGTGGAGAAGCTTGTCTTGCAGCGGACCAGTGAGCTGGAGTAGAGGCACAAAGAGGCACTCAATGCCCAGGCCCAGGTTCACGCCAGCAAGGTGGAGGAGTTGGAGGCGGAGCGCGACGGGCTGAAGGAGCAGGCCCTAAAGCTGTCCCAGGAGAAGGACACGCTTAACAGTGCCCTGGCAGAGGCGCAGGGCGCGGTCGTCAGCAAGGCTGGGGAGCTCTCCGAGGCCAACAACTCCATCAAAGACCTCAAGCTGAAGTTGGAGGGTCTCAAGAAGGTGCTGTCGGAGGCCAAAACCCGAGAGGGGACCCTGGCCAAGGAGTTGGAGGCCGAGAAGCAGTTGCAGAAGAACGAGGGCCTCAACTTCACGGATCACGTGGAGGGCGAGAACCGTTGGCTCGATCGCCTCGCCACCGTCGCCAACCAGGCCGCCACGCAGCTGGCCATCATGGGGATGCCGGACGTGAGGTATGTCCCGGAGCGGAGCGTGAGCGCCAATTGCAGCCTGACCACGTTCTTTGAGAAGGTTGTCGGCACTCTGGAGAGGCTCCACGCCAACCGGGCGGCCTCACTGGCCGACGATTCTCGGAGGCTTTGCCAGGGTGCCATGACCAAGATTCTCACCAAGGTGGCACACTGGTACTCGGACCTCGACTTCGACGCCGTGCTGGAGAGCTTGCCGGAGGGTACTGACCTCGCACCGCTCAGGGAGCGCATCAAGCCCATCATCAGCCGAGTCGGCGAAATTCACAGGGTGGAGGGCCAGCGCCGGGATTAGGCATCCCATTCTTTATCGCCGCTGCAGGTTCACAACCAAGACAATCGCTATCTCTAGTTAGAACCGCAACAATAATTCGATGTAATATAACTCTGCAGCTTTCAGTATTATGCATGTTATTTTCCTGTTTGATTTTCCTTTGTATGTCCTCCCTACGTTACTAGGTAGGCTCGCTGGCGCGTAAACCCAAGGCGGCGTCTTGGGGACGGATCCCCATTGGCCTGCCGGGTGTGCTTGCTACCGGGCGAACCACCTTGCCGCCCTTAGCGCGGCCGCCCGAACTATCGAGCTTGACTCGAGTCAGAGTCGGGAGCGTTGCCAAGTGCGGAAGGCTACCCCGCCACTCTCGACGCGGCCGCTTTGAGCTGTTGAGCAGATTCGAAACAGAACAAGGGCGTTGCCAATTGCAGGAGGGCCCCTTTGCGAGCAGGTTTCTCATACATAGGTGAGATCTCCGAGGACGATAACCTTATGTATGGGAGGAAATAACTTAAAGCTCTGAATGACTTAGCTTTTGTATTGCCGAGCCGGTGTCGTTCCTCCGGCCGCCTTCTTCTCAGGAGCCAAGGGCGATGAAGAACTACTAGGCTAACTACTAGACCAGATTCTCACAATTGCGCCCCCTACCTGGCGCGCCAAGGATGTCGGTGGGAAACGACTCCTATGGGATCACAAGAATCCCTACTACGGTTGCCGGGGCGCGGGGTTGCGAGAAGAGTAGGGCTAGTAGACATCACAAGGATCGTTTACCCAGGTTCGGGCCGCGAGGATGCGTAAAACCCTAGTCCTGCTTTGGTGGGTGTATTTCAGAGAGTTCTTGAGCTCTCGAACTAGCTGTGGTTAGTGCGTGGTTCAAAAGAGCCGAATCCCTCTCCAGTACGCCATGGGCCTCCTTTTATAGTCGAAAGGGGCTGCCACAGTGGCACACAGGAGGTGGAAAGGCGTATAGTGCCCTGAGCTTATCGCTCGTATTACAGGACAAGACACATTTAAAGCGTAGCTTAGGTGTCCCCTTGTTGTATTGGTGATGGGGGCGAGGCCCGTCCCGTCCGTCGCGGCTCCTCCTCGCTTTGACACGCGCCCTGGCCAGTGAGGTGCGTGGTGCCATGTAGGCAGGCATGCAGCTGAGGTGGAGCAGTGGCGGAGCCTTCACGAAGACCTGCATGCTGCCACGCAGGCGCTCGATGCGTTGGCCTGGGAGCTGCATGTTGCCACGCAGGTGCCCGCCCAGCTTGTTGGGCTAGCAGCTGCATGTGAACGGCGGTGGAAGCTTGGTTGGCGTGGGCCTGGCGGTGACCCTGCTGGCTTCCTTGGTGAGGGCCTTGCCGGGTGGCCCGGCAAGGGTCTTGCCGTGTGGCCCGGCAAGGGTCTTGCCGTGGCGCGCTGTCGTCCCCGGCAAGGGCCTTGCCGGGGGTCAGGTGGCCTTCCTCGGTAGGGATCTTGCCGAGGATCGTCGTCTTCTAATCCTCATCTGATCTTGAATATGTCTTCACAAAGATCTGCATGCCACCACGGAGGTGCCTCTCGAGCCCTGGCCCAACGTGATGTTGGAGACCGTGGGCTCAAGGGTGGCCCGCTCTGTTGGTGCGGGGCGAGCTGTCCCGGCAAGGATCTTGCCAGGGCTGCTGAGGCTGCCCCGGCAAGGGTCTTGCCGGGGGAACCTGCTTCGTCCCTCTGCTCTTTGTGGTCTTGGCCTTGGCGTTGCTCTTATTATCTTGGGCTTTGGTCTTACCTTGGCTCACCTCCCCTGTTCTGCTTGGCGTGACCGTAGGCGCGGCTCCGACTGCCCGTGCACAGGTATAGGGGTACAAAAACGCACCCCTGTTTTTGTACACCGACAGGGACCGTTTGTGCCTTTTGGCTCACGTATATGATAGTGTCGCTAGCATCAATATGACAGAGAACCCGGGCCGACATGACTAGTCGTAAACCCAAAGTGGCACTAACTTACCGGGACAGGCATACGTGACCCAGCAATGAACGTGTCGGTCACCAGCGAGTGAATTCGGGCTGTAGCAACTGGGCTAGCAGGACTCCGGGAATCCGGGCTGTAGCAGCCTAACAGGACTCCGAAAGACACCACGTGACATTTCCCCGAAGGGACAGACACAGGATCGAAGAAGGACACATGCCGGTCAGTCTAAGTGTTCCAGAGCAATAGCAACTGGGCTAACAGGACTCCGATAAACCAGGCTGTAGCAGACTACCATGGCTCAGTCGAAGCACCAGACTACATTCCCCATAAGAGAGGCTACCAAGGATAGACAACTAGGTTGTCGGATCCCACACATACCAAGCATTTCAATCATACACACAATATACTCGATACGTGTAAATACAACATGGCATCACAACATGACTCTACGACTCAAAGTATTTATTCAATAGGCTCCGAGGAGCGAGATATTACATCCATGGGTCTCATGACCCAACATTCAGAGCATACAAGTCAAAGCACACGCGAAAGCTTAACATGTCTGAGTACAGACATCTACAAATGAAAAAGGCTGGGAAGTCTGACTATCTACCAGATCCTGCCGAGGGCACAAGATCGTAGCTGCGGAACTACTAGTGAGACTGGAGTCTCTCTAGAAAAACATAAATTAAACAAATGTGAGTACAAATGTACCCAACAAGACTTACATCAGAACTAGCTACATATGCATCAGTATCAACAAAGGGGGTGGTGGAGTTTAACTGCAGCAAGCCAGATTTGACTCCGTGGCTATCCTGAACTACGACTGCAAGTAACTCTTTTGAGGTGGTGCACATACTATGGATCCGCTCCCATCACCCTAAGAGAAGGCCATCCATAGCACTCATGCTTATCTTGCGCATTTTAGAGTATCCACTTTCACTTGTCTATGAACTGTATAGGCAACCGAGAGGTCCTTTACCGCGGACGCGGCTATTTGAAGAGATGATGTTAACCCTGCAAGGGTGTACTTCTTCACACACGCTCTCACCACTTACCGCCGTTTACACGACATGTACTCGGCAACCTTCAACCGGAAGCCCAACGAGGGTTTTAGCCACGACCTACCTAAACACTCAAGTCTCCAGTCCAGGTTTATCGCCTATTCATGTTCCATCCGCAGGGAGTCCGGCCGAGTTTCCACATACGGCCCCGAACGATGTGTACAGGGTTCCCCGACACCAAACGGGCGCCCGGCATACCCGGCCACGTTCCTACCGCATCACAGCCCACCCCTCGGGTCAGCGCTGCGCACGGCCTCCAGCATACTACAAACATCAGAAACTACTTGCAACTCCTGGACAGAGGACACGGGTGGTTAAGAAGCCGAGAGGGGCACTTAAGCATTCCAATGCGTGGTAGTAGCTGTTCATGGATCACAAACACAGAACTCAGTTCCTGAGGACGACTGCAATGAGACAACCCACCATGTACTCCTACATGGCCTCTCACCGCTACCTTTACCAAATCGTGTTCACACACTTAGCTCTCAACAGTAGGACATGTTCACCACATTCCAATTCATCCCCGATGAATCAGACCAGACTCAACTCTAAGCAGTAGCAGGCATGACAACAAGCATGAATGAGTAGGCACATCAAGTCTCAAACAACTCCTACTCATGCTAGTGGGTTTCATCTATTTACCGTGGCAATGATAGGTCATGCAGAGGAAAGGGGTTCAACTACTGCAGCATGTAACAGATGAATCGTTGTTGTCCTAATGCAGTAAAAGAGAGCAGGAGTGAGAGAGTGGGATTGTATCGGAATGAACAAGGGGGTTCTGCTTGCCTCGCACATCTGAAGATAGTAATAGCTCTTCATCGGTGTTATCGATCTCATCGTCAGAACGTCGTCTACTCAGAGGGGACAATTACCGGCCAACAAGGAGGAACACAATCAATGCAATGCTCAATATGATGCATGATTAGGACATGGCAAAATGAGTGTGTTGGGCTAATGCAACTACAACCAACTGGGTTTCAGTCATTTTGAACCAAAGGTTCAATCCCAAACTCAACTTATGAATTTAAATAGTGCCTTATCATGTTTTGCACTAAACAGCAAGGTTAAGTTGCTTAAACATGCATGAAACCAGTACAGATGGAAAGATTGGATTTTTCTGATCATTTTTCATATATAACTTATTTCATTCTTAGTTATAGATTATTTTCTATGATTTTTAGAAGTTTTGGATGTTTTCTGAAATAAATAAATCATTTCTGATTTATTTAAAATCTAGAAAACAGATTACTGCATCAGTGTTGCGTCACTGTGACATCAGTAGGTCAACAGGGCCGGCCAAGTCAAACCTGATGGCCGGGACCCACACGTCAGCCTCACATCTAATTAGCAGAGTTAATTAGCATTAACCTAATCCTAATCTAGATTTAGTTTAGGGCCTGGGCCCACTTGTCAGTGACTGTAGGAGGTTAATTATGGCGTCATTAGTTCCTAATGATGTCCACGTCGGCGGCTAAACGCCCGTGCTAAGCATAGCACCGCCGGCTGGGCGATTCCGGCCACGAGACCTCGCGCTCTTGGGCTCTACGGAACCAGCGCGACGAGGCGGTTCAGATGGTCGCCGGGTCTGGCCGCAGGGTGGGCTGTGGCGACGGCAACCTCGATGACGGCGGTGGCCGGAGCTACGGGCGCATTCGGGGCGCGGGCTACGGTGCATGGGCGGGCAAAAGGAGTGGCTAGGCGGCCTCCTGGAGGCGCTAGGAGCACTATGGTGCCACGGGGAAAGTAGAGGAAGCTCGGGAGCGCGGGGCTCAACAACCATGGCGGTGGCGAGCTTCGGCCAAGGTGGGTATCGTGGCTAGGTGCCGAACGCGTCGACCGGGAGAGCGGCGAGTGGCGCAGGGGCTCACAGTGATTCTGTAGGGTAGGTCAGTGGGCTCGGGGACGGCTTGGACGAGGCGGATCGACGTCGGCGATCTCCAGGCAGAGGCGGCGGGGACGAGCTCGATGGCGATGCTTCCGGGCGTCTGGGCTTGCTTCCTTCGTCGAGGAGACGTAGGAGACGATGGCGGAGCTCCCGGAGACGGAGAGGGATCGAGGAGTGGCCAGTGGACGCGATGGCAGCGGGCGGCTGTAACGAGCTCGCTCGGCTTCGGGAGAGAGAGCGAGAGAGGCGAGGCAGGGAGAGAGGGGAGCTGTCGAGGGGGTCGGGGGGAAGTGCGTGGCGCCCTCGGGTGCCTCCAGCGGCGAGCAATTAAGCAGGAGGTGGCCGGTGCGTGCCGGCGCGCGGCAGGCACACGCCCGCTGTCCTCCTTGCGGGAGGTAGGTGCTGACTAGCAGAGGACAGTGGGCTGGGCCTCTACTGGGCCGCCAGCTAAGCCCAGGTGAGGTTTCTCTCCTCTCTGTCTGTTCCTATTTTAGTTTCTGTTTTCCATTGTTTGCCTCTTAATTCATTTTGTAAAATCCTAAAAATAATTGTGGGCACTTTTGAAATATTTCCAATAGCCCTCAAATGCTTTCAAGATTATTGGGACATTGAAAATATTTTATAGAATTTAAATGTCCAAATTCAAATACTTATGATTTAATTCAAAAATCTAGAGTGTCCTAGAGAAGTGTGCACCATTTTTGTCAGAGGTTCTAGACCAATACAGAAATGATGAACATTTATGAAGGGCATTTTGGGTTCATTGAAAAGATTTAATTTTGACCCTAGTTGGATTTCATTTGCTGCTAGGGTTTATCAGTACCCATTTCAAGTTTCAGATAAATTAGACATGATGCATGGATGCAATGCCACTATTTACAAACATGAATATATGGTTGTGACAGAGGTAACTCTGGGCCCTCTCGGTAATGCACATCACTATAATCCTTGCAAGCAATGTAACTAATGAGTTAGTTACGGGATGATACACTACAGAACGAGTAAAGAGACTTGCCGGTAACGAGATTGAGCTAGGTATTGAGATACCGACGATCGAATCTCGGGCAAGTAACATACCGATAACAAAGGGAACAACGTATGCTGTTATGCGGTTTGACCGATAAAGATCTTCGCAGAATATGTAGGAACCAATATGAGCATCCAGGTTCCGCTATTGGTTATTGACCGGAGACGTGTCTCGGTCATGTCTACATAGTTCTCGAACCCGTAGGGTCCGCACGCTTAAAGTTCTGTGACGATCGGTATTATGAGTTTTTGTGTTTTCATGTACCGAAGGTAGTTCGGAGTCCCGAATATGATCGCGGACATAATGAGGAGTCTCGAAATGGTCGAGACGTAAAGATCGATATATTGGAAACCTATATTTGGACATTGGAATGGTTTCGAGTAAAATCGGGATTTTACCGAAGTACCGGGAGGTTACCGGAACCCCCCGGTAATTGTATGAGCCTTAATGGGCCATAGTCGAGAGAGAGAGGAGGCCAGGGCAGGCTGCGCGCCCCCTCCCCCTCCCCCTCTGGTCCGAATTGGACTAGGAGGGGGGCGGCGCCCCCTTTCCTTCCTCCCTCTCTCCCCCTTCCTTCTCTCCTAGTCCAACTAGGGAAAAGGGGGGAATCCTACTCCCGGTGGGAGTAGGACTCCTCCCGGCGCGCCCTGCTAGGTCCGGCCGGCCTCCCCCTTGCTCCTTTATATACGGGGGCAGGGGGCACCCCATAGAGACACAAGTTGATCATTGATCTCTCTTAGCCGTGTGCAGTGCCCCCCTCCACCATAATCCACCTCGTTCATATCGTAGCGGTGCTTAGGCGAAGCCCTGCGTCGGTAACTTCATCAACACCGTCACCACACTGTTGTGCTGACGAAGCTCTTCCCCGAAGCTCTACTGGATCGTGAGTTCGCGGGACGTCACCGAGCTGAACGTGTGCTAAACGCGGAGGTGTCGTACGTTCGGTACTGAAGATCGGTCGATCGTGAAGACGTACGACTACATCAACCACGTTGTCATAACGCTTCCGCTTACGGTCTACGAGTGTATGTGGACGACACTCTCCCCTCTCGTTGCTATGCATCACCATGATCTTGCGTGTGCGTGGGAAATATTTTGAAATTACTACGTTCCCCAACAGTGGCATCTGAGCCAGGTTTATGCGTAGATGTTATATGCACGAGTAGAACACAAGTGAGTTGTGGGCGATACAAGTCATACTGCTTACCAGCATGTCATACTTTGGTTCGGCGGTATTGTTGGATGAAGCGGCCCGGACCGACATTACGCGTACGCTTACGCGAGACTGATTCTACCGACGTGCTTTGGACATAGGTGGCTGGCGGGTGTCAGTTTCTCCAACTTTAGTTGAACCGAGTGTGACTACGCCCGGTCCTTGAGAAGGTTAAAACATCACTAACTTGACGAAATATCGTTGTGGTTTTGATGCGTAGGTAAGAACGGTTCTTGCTCAGCCCGTAGCAGCCACGTAAAACTTGCAACAACAAAGTAGAGGACGTCTAACTTGTTTTTGCAGGGCATGTTGTGATGTCATATGGTCAAGACATGATGCTATATTTTATTGTATGAGATGATCATGTTTTGTAACGGAGTTATCGTTAACTGGCAGGAGCCATATGGTTGTCGCTTTATTGTATGAAATGCAATCGCCATGTAATTGCTTTACTTTATCACTAAGCGGTAGCGATAGTCGTAGAAGCAATAGTTGGCGAGACGACAACGATGCTACAATGGAGATCAAGGTGTCGCGCCAACGACAATGGTGATCATGACGGTGCTTTGGAGTTGGAGATTAAAGGCACAAGATGATGATGGCCATATCATATCACTTATATTGATTGCATGTGATGTTTATCCTTTATGCATCTTATTCTACTTTGATTGACGGTAGCATTATAAGATGATCTCTCACTAAATTTCAAGGTACAAGTGTTCTCCCTGAGTATGCACCGTTGCCAAAGTTCGTCGTGCCGAGACACCACGTGATGATCGGGTGTGATAAGCTCAACGTCCTTATACAACGGGTGCAAGCCAGTTTCGCACACGCAGAATACTCGGGTTAAACTTGACGAGCCTAGCATATGCAGATATGGCCTCGGAACACTGAGACCGAAAGGTCGAACGTGAATCATATAGTAGATATGATCAACATAGTGATGTTCACCATTGAAAACTACTCCATTTCACGTGATGATCGGTTATGGTTTAGTTGATTTGGATCACGTGATCACTTAGATGATAAGAGAGATGTCTATCTAAGTGGGAGTTCTTAAGTAATATGATTAATTGAACTTAAATTTATCATGAACTTAGTACCTGATAGTATTTTGCTTGTCTATGTTGTTGTAGATAGATGGCCCGTGCTGTTGTTCTGTTGAATTTTTAGTGCGTTCCTTGAGAAAGCAAAGTTGAAAGATGATGGTAGCAATTACACGGACTGGGTCCGTAACTAGAGGATTATCCTCATTGCTACACAGAAGAATTATGTCCTGGAAGCACCGCTGGGTGCCAGGCCTGCTGCAGATGAAACTGACGACGTTAAGAACGTCTGGCAGAGCAAAGTTGATGACTACTCGATAGTTTAGTGTGCCATGCTTTATGGCTTAGAACCGGGACTTCAACGATGTTTTAAACATCACGGAGCATATGAGATGTTCCAGGAGTTGAAGTTAATATTTCAAGCAAATGCCCGGATTGAGAGATATGAAGTCTCCAATAAGTTCTACAGCTGCAAGATGGAGGAGAATAGTTCTGTCAGTGAACATATACTCAAAATGTCTGGGTATAATAATCGCTTGATTCAACTGGGAGTTAATCTTCCGGATGATAGTGTCATTGACATAATTCTTCAATCACTGCCACCAAGCTACAAGAGCTTCGTGATGAACTATAGTATGCAAGGGATGGATAAGACAATTCCCGAGCTCTTCGCAATGCTAAAGGCTGCGGAGGTAGAAATCAAGAAGGAGGATCAAGTGTTGATGGTCAACAAGACCACCAGTTTCAAGAAAAAGGGCAAAGGGAAGAAGAAGGGGAACTTCAAGAAGAACGACAAACAAGTTGCTGCTCAGGAGAAGAAACCTAAGTCTGGACCTAAGCCTGAGACTGAGTGCTTCTACCGCAAACAGACTGGTCACTGGAAGCAGAACTGCCCCAAGTATTTGGCGGATAAGGATGGCAAGGTGAACAAAGGTATATGTGATATACATGTTATTGATGTGTACCTTACTAAAGCTCGTAGTAGCACATGGGTATTTGATACTGGTTCTGTTGCTAATATTTGCAACTTGAAACAAGGACTATGGATTGAGCGTAGATTGACTAAGGACGAGGTGACGATGCGCGTGGGAAATGGTTCCAAAGTCGATGTGATCGCCGTCGGCACGCTACCTCTACATCTACCTTCGGGATTAATTTTAGACCTAAATAATTGTTATTTGGTGCCAGCGTTAAGCATGAACATTATATCTAGATCTTGTTTGATGCGAGACGGTTATTCATTTAAATCCGAGAATAATGGTTGTTCTATTTATATGAGTAATATCTTTTATGGTCATGCACCCTTGAAGAGTGGTCTATTTGTGTTGAATCTCGATAGTAGTAATACACATATTCATAAGGTTGAAGCCAAAAGATGCAGAGTTCATAATTATAGTGCAACTTATTTGTGGCACTGCCGTTTGGGTCATATTGGTGTAAAATCCATGAAGAAACTCCATACTGATGGACTTCTGGAATCACTTGATTATGAATCACTTGGTACTTGCGAACCATGCCTCATGGGCAAGATGACTAAAACGCCGTTCTCCGGAACAATGGAGCGAGCAACAGATTTATTGGAAATCATACATACTGATGTATGTGGTCCAATCAATATTGAGGCTCGCGGCGGGTATTGTTATTTTCTCACCTTCACAGATGATTTGAGCAGATATGGGTATATCTACTTAATGAAACACAAGTCTGAAACACTTGAAAAGTTCAAAGAATTTCAGAGTGAAGTGGAAAATCATCATAACAAGAAAATAAAGTTTCTACGATCTGATCGTGGAGGAGAATATTTGAGTTACGAGTTTGGTCTACATTTGAAACAATGTAATAGTTTCACAACTCACGCCACCCAGAACACCACAGCGTAATGGTGTGTCTGAACGTCGTAATCGTACTTTACTAGATATGGTGCGATCTATGATGTCTCTTACTGATTTACCGCTATCGTTTTGGGGTTTTGCTTTAGAGACAGCTAAATTCACGTTAAATAGGGCACCATCAAAATCCATTGAGACGACGCCTTATGAACTGTGGTTTGGCAAGAAACCAAAGTTGTCATTTCTTAAAGTTTGGGGCTGCGATGCTTATGTGAATAAGCTTCAACCTAATAAGCTCGAACCCAAATCTGATAAATGTGTCTTCATAGGATACCCAAAGGAAACTATTGGGTACACCTTCTATCACAGATCCGAAGGCAAGACTTTTGTTGCTAAGAATGGATCCTTTCTAGAGAAGGAGTTTCTCTCGAAAGAAGTGAGTGGGAGGAAAGTAGAACTTGATGAGGTAACTGTACCTGCTCCCTTATTGGAAAGTAGTTCATCACAGAAATCGGTTTCTGTGACACCTACACCAATTAGTGAGGAAGCTAATGATGTTGATCATGAATCGTCAGATCAAGTTACTACCGAACCTCGTAGGTCAACCAGAGTAAGATCCGCACCAGAGTGGTACGGTAATCCTGTTCTGGAAGTCATGATACTAGACCATGGCGAACCTACGAACTATGAGGAAGCGATGATGAGCCCAGATTCCGCGAAATGGCTTGAGGCCATGAAATCTGAGATGGGATCCATGTATGAGAACAAAGTGTGGACTTTGGTTGACTTGCCCGATGATCGACAGGCCATAGAAAATAAATGGATCTTCAAGAAGAAGACTAACGCTGACGATAATGTTACTGTCTACAAAGCTCGACTTTTTGCGAAAGGTTTTCGACAAGTTCAAGGGGTTGACTACGATGAGACTTTCTCACCCGTAGCAATGCTTAAGTCTGTCCGAATCATGTTAGCAATTGCCACATTTTATGATTATGAAATTTGGCAAATGGATGTCAAAACTGCATTCCTGAATGGATTTCTGGAAGAAGAGTTGTATATGACGCAACTAGAAGGTTTTGTCGATCGAAAAGGTGCTAACAAAGTGTGCAAGCTCCAGTGATCCATCTATGGACTGGTGCAAGACTCTCGGAGTTGTAATAAACGTTTTGATTGTGTGATCAAAGTGTATGGTTTTATACATACTTTTGGAGAAGCCTGTATTTACAAGAAAGTGAGTGGGAGCTCTGTAGCATTTCTAATATTATATGTGGATGACATATTGTTGAATGGAAATGATATAGAATTTCTGGATAGCATAAAAGGATACTTGAATAAGAGTGTCGGTGGGAAACGACACCTATGGGATCACAAGAATCCCTACTACGGTTGCCGGGGCGCTGGGTTGTGAGAAGAGCAGGATTAGCAGTCAACACAAGGATCGTTTTACCCAGGTTCGGGCCGCGAGGATGCGTAATACCCTAGTCCTGCTTTGGTGTGTATTTGAGTGTTCTTGAGCTCTCGAACTAGCTATGGTGGCTGCGTAGTTCCAAAGAGCCGAATCCCTCTCCAGTATGCCAGGGCCTCCTTTTATAGTCGAAAGGGGCTGCCACAGTGGCCCACAGGAGGTGGAAAGTCCTACAGTGTTGCGTGCTTATCGCTCATGTTACAGGACAAGACGCCATTAATGCATAGCTTAGGTGTCCCCTAGCTTTATCGGGGACGGGAGCGAGGCCCGTCCTATCCGCCGCCGCTCCTCTTCGCTTCGACACGGGCCCTGGCCAGCGATGCATGCGGTGCCATGTAGGCAGGCATGCAGCTGAGGTGGCGCGGTGGTAGGGTCTTCATGAAGATCTGCATGCCGCCATGCAAGTGCTTGCTGATCTGGCCTGGAAGCTGCATGTCGCCACGCAAGTGCCTGCCCAGTTGGTCGGGCTGGCAGCTGCATGCTAATGGCGGTGGAAACTTGGCTGGTGCGGGCCTGGCAGTGGCCCCGCTGATGTCCTCGGCAAGGGCCTTGCCGGGGACCCGGCAAGGGTCTTGCCGTGGTGCGCAGTCCTCCCCGGCAAGGATCTTGCCGGGGGTCTCATGGCTTTCCGGCAAGGATCCCGCCGAGGGTCGACGTCTTCTGGTCCTCATTTGATCTCATATACCTATGGTCTTGACAAAGATTTGCATGCCACCACAGAGGTGTCTCCCGAGCCCTGGTCCAATCTTAGTTGGTTGGGTTGGAACCTATGGGCTCAAGGGCGGCCCGCTCTGTTGGTGTTTGGGCAAGTTGCCACGGCAAGGTTCTTGCCGGGGCCGCGGAGGCCGCCCCGGCAAGGGCCTTGCCGGGGGTCTCCACCTCGCCCCTTTGCTATCTTGTGTTTCTAGCCTTGGCGTTGCCTCTGACCATCTTGTTTCTCTGGCTTCTCCTCGGCTTCCCTCCCCTGCTCTACTTAGTGTGGCCGTGGGCGCGGCTCCAACTATCCGTGCACAAGTAGAGGGGTCAAAAGGAGCGCCCCTACTTTTGTACACCGACAGGAGCCCCCGGGCCTGGGCCACACATGAGCGCGACACGTTGTTGGGCCAGGCCCAAAACGGTGCGCGGGCAGGAGGGGCGGATTCTACTGCAGTAATTTTCCGTCTGCTGTGCTTCCCGACGACCCGCATTGAACGCGCGTCGTGGAGGATCGTGCGTGATGTGGGGGGCATGCGTGGGGCGGTTCTCGCATGCATGGGTCACATCGCAGTTAATGGGAAAGGAGGCGGCCCACGCCTTCCCCGTAAAAAGGAATAACCGTGGGCGCGCTGCTCACTTTACCCCCTTCCCTGCGTCTTCTCCAATCTCAGAGCCGCCGCCCCCTTTATTCCTCCTTCTCGAGCTCTTGCCCTTGCTTGTCGCCGCTGCGCCTTCGCCATCCTCCGCCCCTGCCTCTCGCAGCCGCCATGGCCCCCAAATCCACCAGGGGCAAGGGAATGGCCAAAGACGCCGGGGCGACGGAGCCGCCGGAGAGTGAGCAGGCGGCGCGACGAACGCAGCTCGCCTACTTCCCCTCGACGGTCGACGTGATTGAACTGTGGGATTACTTCAAGCCCCCATGAGGGGTGAAGACGGGGGGGGGAGATGACGGGGCATCCAGCCACGCGCGTCATGCCCGCCAACTGCGTCGGGGCCGCTCCAAATCGGTACCCTTTCTTTGTCGACTACTTCTCCTGCGGGCTGTGTCCCCCTTCTCCCATTTCTTCAATGATGTCATGCACACCTACGGCTTCCATCTTTTGGATTGTACTTCGAATGCCGTGGCGTGCATGGCTCTTTTCGCGCACCTTTGCGATGGCTTCGCCGGGGTGCATCCCAACACGGTGCTCTTCCGCCACTACTTCCTCTCTCGGATCCAACCGGGGGCGCCATTTCCGGGTGCGTCGCCTGGATTCCAAAGGCCATGGGGACGTACCCATAGGGCACCATGAAGGATAGGTGGGAAGAATGGCGGGCCCGGTGGTGCTGGATTGAAGAGAAGGACCCTCCGGACTTTTGCCGGGTCCGCGACGCGCCACCGGTTCGCCGGGGCGACTGGAGCGACGTTGATGCTGACGACGCAAAGCTCACGGTCGCCACCACCAGGATCCTTTGCCTTACCGCGGCCGGGCTCACCCTTGAGATGATCGGGGCGGAGTTCATCCGGCGCCGAATCGCTCCTCTACACAACAAGGGGAGGATGGCCTGGCTTTTCACGAACACCGCCGACATCATGAGGCTCCGCCCCGGCCTCGACCACAACCTTACGGTGATGAGGCACGCCCATCTCTGTCAACGGCTCTTCCAGCTGGACGTGAACCGCGATGGCGAGGTCGAGCGTTCCGGCAAGGCTGCGAGGGCTGCCGCGAAGGCCGGCAAGGTCGCCAAGGGGCCCCTGTTCAGGTTGTCGGCGAGAGTGGTCCCACTGAGCAACAACTCTCGCCGGACTGACATCATTGCTATGATGCCGGACTTCAACGCGCATGGCCTTGACCCGAGCTGGATTGAGTCGGAGGAACTTCAGGTGCAGGAGTTCTTTGACACCTTGCACGAGGGGTACATCACCGCCGAGCCGCGGCTCATCCAGGACACCTCCCAGGTGGAGCTGGACTACATCGCCGCTAGGGCGGCGGAGGTGAAGCTCGCCGAGGAGGCCGGTAGCGCTGGTGGCATGGAGGACAAGGCCGCGACGGCCGCGGAGGAGGAGGAGCTCGCCCGGTGGGCGGAGGCCACTGGGGAGGCCAGCAGCGCCGGCACCGGGGCTCCTCTTGTTGAAGATGCGGCCGACGAGTCGTCGTCAGAGGAGGAAGAGGTCGTGGCCATCGACCCTCCGGCCACGGGGAGTGGGCGAGTCCTGCGGCGGGCCTTCTCCGGCGAGCCGGTCCGGCCCGGAAAGGCTGCCCCACCGCAGCGGGCCCAGGAGGGGTCCGCGCGCCAAACATGGGGCGCGGCGGCGAGGAAGTTGGTGAAGACCGCGGTGGCGAAGAAGAAGGCAACCGCCTCCTCTTCGTCCAGGCGTAGCTTGACTCCACCTTCTCCCCCCCTCCGGCAGACGTCGGCACGGAGGTCGACTTCGACTACGGGTCCCTCGTCCCAAGGAGGAAGAGGAAGGCAACAGACGACACTACAAAAAAAATACACTTCCGTGATGATACGTGTTTGTCATAGTAGGTCGCGTTTTTTGTCATGCATGTACATCCATGACAAATTTATGACAGAATCAAGATAGTCATACCTGTGCTGTCGTAGAAGTGTTGCATGACATTACCAAAATTATCATCACGGAAGTGTCCACATCCATGACGATAAATCGCGTGTCACGGAAGTGCTTTCGTCAAGGGTGACCGACACGTGGCATCCACCGTAACGGAACGCCGTTAAGCTATCGGGTCGGATTTTGGATCCGATAAGCCGTTAACAGCCCTGACCAATGGGAAATTTCCACGTGTAAAATTCTGATTGGCCGAAGGGAACACCTGTCAGCTCGTCAGTGGGCCAGATGTCGCCCGTCCATTGGAGGAGACATGCCTATGATACGTCGACACGTGGCTAGGCCCAACAGAGGCCCATATAGGTTAAAAAGGCCGGCCCAGTCAAAGGCCCGTAGAACTTAATCAGGTACTAGTGGGCCAGACCAATAACGGCCTACTTAATAAAGGCCCATTTACGGCCTGAAGCCAGATCTGGCCCGTTAATTGTTCGCCCAATATTTGGGCCCATTTACGGCCCGAAGCCAGATCTGGCCAGTTAATTGTTCGCCCAATATTTGGGCCCATTTGCGGCCCGAAGCCAGACCTGGCCCGTTAATTGTTCGCTGAATATTTGGGCCCAACTACAGCCCAGTGACTTTCGGCCTGTTAGAGGCCTGATGTAGACATGGGCCCATTTCAGCCCGGTGTGACTTTCAGCCTGGGAAAGGCCCGTGCTGCCCATGGGCCATATATGGTCCGACGGGACATCAGGCCCACTAACGGCCCATGCTAAAGGTGGCAATAGTTAAGCCCAACGTGACTTTGGGCCTGTTAAAGGCCTGTCACGTAATTCAGCCCGTTGATGCATGTGCTAAGCTTTCGGCCTCTTAAAGGCCCATGATATCAGTGGGCCAACTAAGGCCCGAGATATGTTTCGGCCTGGTAACGGCCCATGAGCTAACTGGGCCCAAAACGGCCCGGTCTATATTTCGGCCTACTGAAGGCCCGTCGACGACTAGTAAAAATTGAGGCCCAACATGCATTTTGGCCTGCTAAAGGCCCGTGGTTTCATCTCGGCCGTAACAGGCCAGTACAATATTCAGCCTGTTAATGGCCCAATGCTACCTGGGCCAAACTAAGCGCTGGGTCGACAAAAGGCCCAACTAAAATATAGGCCAGTGTAAGTTTGGGCCTAGTGCAATGTGTGAAGGCCCCAATCATTGGGGCCCAAGAAAGACGCAGGCCGGCCCAATTGTGGCCCGCTAAAAACCTGGCCCGTTAGAGTCGAATGTTTCGGCCCGGTCGACTACATCTGATTTTTTTTCAGATAGCGAATGATGGCAGTAACTAGTAGGAATTAAGAACAAACCTACTCTATATAAAGAAATTATGGCATAGTAACTAAGAATAAACCCACACTATACAATAAAGGATTTAAGGTATATTACATCCACTGGGCATCGAAGTTCGCCACCAGTGATTATAAAGTGCAACGAAGAAGCAGATTACAAAAACTGGGCACCATTGCAGCGTAACAAAACAATACTGAACCGAGACCACTTCCAAGACAGTTCAAGAAAGGTTAGCCTTGCGGGGGAACTGCTGAGCAAGGCTATGAGACCAGCCTACCATGTCGGTCATAGCTTCCAGGTGTAGCTGTTTAGCGATGAGGTTCTCATTGGTGTTCTCCGCAATCTTTCTTAGAGGTAGGACTTCAAGTCGAAGTTGAGTTGCAGAATGCCTTTCTGCTAGAACTTGGGACTGAAGAAGTCGAACTGATTCAGACAACGAATTCTTTGAGCTTGTCTGACTGTTAGTCTCAAGTAACTTGAACACTGCATCAAGGCAAGACTTTGGGGTTGTCTCGCTATCTTCAAGATGTTTTGCCTTCTTTGCTGCAATATATGTTGGGTTTGTCTCACAGCCTTCAGCAGACTTGTGCAGGCCATCAGGCATATCACCCTGAAAAAGAGCAGAGAGATGACAGGTTTTGCACGTGTATAAAGAAAGATGATAACTGTTCTGTCAATTCTATCCAATTTCAAATTAGAAAATAAAGAGTAAGTTCAAAATATCAATAGCATAATTTGGCATTGTTCATAATGCGGGGAGCTTCACCACACTACTGGATTACCATGTCAACATAACAAGCATAGATGAAGGGCAAAGAAAATCATTGTATCTATTTTGGATAATGTGCATGACATGTTGTTCATATCATCAGCCACATCAGTAAGATAAAACAGGAGATGACAAGGTGCAAACGTGGGCTGCTTCACCACACACTAGATTATAGATCCACAAAAACAAACATACATATAGGGAGTATTAAGTAATGTGCATGGTATGAATAAGGAATTTGGTTTTACAAGTAAAACTTAGAACTTATGGTTCTTACGAACATGCATTTTGGTAGAAACAGCAAACTAAATAGCAGTAAACGATAGGGAGTATGAGCAAATTAAACAACAATTGAGGATAAAGGCTTTAGAAGGACTGACTTACATTAACAGTTAACACCGGCTTTATAATGCCCTTCTCCATGTCAAGGGAAGGATAACTCAAGAATCTTAGCACAGAATCTTCTTCATAAGCATTGCATGTACTCTACATTTTGTAGAGAGTAATTATAGATATGATAATACTGGAAGGGATAGAGGATAATGTAGATAAGATGCAGATTGATGCTACATAATCAACTACCAATCCCTGGAAGTACAAGCATTACAGGACAAAATGTACCGACAAGAGCAATGGGCTACACTTCTGCACTGGCATTGTTTGTGTATTCTACTTGTTGGTAAGATTAGATATAGATATGATCTTTTTTAGTAAATGGTGGGCGAGGGAGATAAGATGCAGAATGCTACAAAATGAACCAGTCCCTCTTCCCATAATACAAGAGTGTTTTGAACACTTGTGTACTGTACAAAACGTTCTTATATTATGGGACGGAGGGAGTAGCTATTAATGTAAGTACAGTGATAGACCACGTTCAGTCCTTACAAGAGGACTGCAGAGCTAAACCTCTTCAAAAGCATTGGGTTGATTCTAAATTTATGTAAGAGTCCATATGGATCTTATAATGTCCACCAAATGGACGATTACGAGGCTAACATGTGCAGTGATGCTACATAATCAAACAGCTATGAAAGTAAGTATGGTCATACAGGGCAAGAGGTACTCACAAGAGCAATGCAGTGTGCAGTATAGTTGCGGGATTCTGTGGTCCCTTGAGAACGAATGTTCTTCTGCTAACAGTTTTCGTACAAGTGAGACATTAAGGCAAATGCAGAAATGTAGTTCAAATTGTGATATGATATCATAGACAGTACCTTACGCTGCAGCCGAGACCAATGTGTAACAAGATTATTCCAGTCACCGTCGGATAAATGTAGCACCGGAGACTTTACAGAAATTTCGTTCAGAGGCTTGCCATCGAAGTGCACTTGCCTCTGGTAGGAACGATACTTCATCAACGAGTGCTTGAAAAGCGCACCCAACCCTTGCTCGTCATCACAATCCAGTTTGCTCCTCGCCTATTTCAAAGAATGAAATCTTGTGTCTTTTGTCAGCAGAAACATATGCAGTAATGACCATGAATAACATTAGTACATTACTTACGCGTAAGTTGCGGAGGAAGACTGGAAATTGTTCTGTGTCTACGGTATAATCTTTCCATGAAGGAAAGATGCGCACAAAGTTCCTGACAACAACATAAGCTTTGTCTTCTAAACTGGGAAGAAATGGAACAGGGGTCCTATTTGCTGCAATTGGGGCTCTCTCTGGTTCGAAAAGGGATTTGGCAACTGGATTGGGTGTACTCTTTGCTGGAATGGGGGTTTTGCGTCGTACAGCTAGTGCTATGTCAACTGGCATAATCATATTGTTTGCTGCAGTTGGGGTCTGCTGAGTTGGGGCATCAGAAATGACTAGTGTAGTAGGGCTAGAGTCTGCTAGAGTTGGGGTATTTTGTGGGTCAGGTGATATTGCAACTACACCTAATGGGCTATTTGATTTATCAGGTGTTACTAGCTTTTCCAAATACTTTGCTTGTGCTCCTCCACGATCAGCAATCGCCCTCTTCCTTTTGAACGTCTGATACACAAGAACATCATTTGAATGGATAAATATGGTATGATGACAGATGGAATATGTACTAAAAATGGATAGGCAGGGCGTATTCACATACACGATGTGTAAACTAAGCTA
This sequence comes from Triticum aestivum, assembly GCF_018294505.1. Classification (NCBI taxonomy): domain Eukaryota; kingdom Viridiplantae; phylum Streptophyta; class Magnoliopsida; order Poales; family Poaceae; genus Triticum; species Triticum aestivum. Next base: position 308,554,700 of record NC_057814.1, on the reverse strand, counting down.
ATGGCAGTTCAACAAAGTAGAAGCAATGCAAAGCATCAGTTGCAAGATATGTGTGAGCAATGTAACCTTGGAAAGTTAGAGCAAGTACCTTGATGGGTGAATAAGATAGGGCATCTTCCTCTGACTCCTCCACTGGGGAGCTACATTGACTTAGGTCTCCCTCTAGCTCAGAATCACTGTTAGGATCATATTCTGAGCATGAATCTGTAGGTGGAGAGCGTTTGCATTGCATTGCATCCAGACTTGATTTCAGTCCCTTAATGCCAAGTTTGACAACCATGGCATTGTTCTGCTTTATTCTTTTCATGTGCGCAAGCTCATAATCATTATGATGCTGTTCAGAATCTGAGATTCATGAAAACATAAAAAGTAGTCAGATTATCTATGGAATGCATTGCGGATTCAACTCGGAGAGTGTCTCCCTATAAACCCCTGCATATGCAAAGTTCACCTCCCCAACCGTGCTGACCAGACCACACACAAAAATACAAACCCCTTATGTCTCTATAACAGGCAGGCACACATTTCAAAACTGAAGTAGGAACATTAGAATCATATGAAATTCGTATTTGAACAAATAAACTAAGCAATTATGAGTGGCGTAATGTTTAGCTTCAAGGGTGGAGTGTTGGTAGTGCGACACAAAGCAAGTAGGCAGATTGTATTCCATGTAAAAGATCGAAACCTATGTAAAAGCTAGAAATGACACTTTCTTTCTATACAATGCAGTGTTCGTTACCCACACATGATGGAAGAGATCACATAGAGAAATACTATTCACTCATGTCTACGGTTCCAGTATTTAGAAACAGGGTGGTCCACCCTAAAAGAATATTGACAAAAAATATGACAAGGCAAGCATAGATGTAGTGAATCAATCATTTACTTGTGAGCTTACTAGGACAAGTATGCAGAATTGTAACTGCAGTAAGAGACCGTCCAAATCTGAATGAAGAAGTTTGTCTAGAACTTATTGTTTGCAACTAATCGACGTGAATAATTGGATATTATATCGAATGAGTAAGAAAGACAAGTAAAATTGTCAACAAACCTGGCTTACAGTAGTAATCTGGGTCAATGTCACTACGACCAACAATCCGAAATGACTAGTTTCTGTTCTGAGGGCCGGAATTTTGAAAACCCTGTGAACTTTAGAGGTACTAAAGATTACCGAAATACATCTGAACCATTGAGTGTAGGTAGCACTGAGCACACAACAAACCCTAAAGACAGTCCTGCCTAATGAGTAATGAATCAATTAGAAAATGGCTGATGAGGAGTGGCTGCTGAGTGTTGAGGACGTATCTCAGGATAAATCGGGTTGGCTTGGTGGGTGCTGCACGCCTGAGCCCTGAACGGACTGGGAAGGTAGGCACGGCGGCACGCCCGGGCAGCGGTGACGCTGTTGGGCGAGTGGCTCCTGGCCTCCTGTTAGTCCGGCGTCTCCTCCTAGAGTCATGCCGTCCGGGGACGGCAAGTCGCCGGCGAGGCAGGCGGCTGGGGGCGAGTAGAGATCGGAAGCGCGCAGCAGAACAGAGGGGAATCGGGGCCTGGGATGACCCAAAATCCCAGGCTGGGCTGGCCCATCGTGGGCACCCTGTAGAGATACACACCCGAGCGGTGAACATGCATTTTCGAAACTAATTTAGGAACATTTAGCTGACCAATTAAACAACTCTGTTTTAATAATATCAGATTCATATTTGAACAACTAAGCTTGTTTAGCTTGATGGGTGGAGCAGTGTTATTATGACACGAAGCACGTATTTTGATCGTATAGTGATCATAAAAGGGGGAAACTCTAAGCATATTTTTTTAGCAAAAGAGGGTTTCCCCTTCGATTTCTATTAAAGAAACCACCACGGAACCAACATGATCAATTAAACACTAAGCATGATCAATTAAACTGTATTATGGCTGTGCCATGGCAGATTTGAAGCTGCAAACTGGAGAAATTATATTTAGCATCCATTGTTTGCTTCGAACTAAGAACTAAATTCTAAGAGCTGAAAAGAAAGTAGAGTAACCAAGTTAAGATCTATTTTCTGGTTGAGATCAAAAAGTTGAGGAGATATGAAGTACCACCTCTCTTGCGGCGTCGTGTAGGCATCGGGGGTGCGATGGCTGTCGGTGGCGTTGAAGCAGATCTGCGACGGTAGACGGGTGCATCGGGGGATAAGTCCAGTTGCGGTGGAAGAGAAGGTCGTGTGAGCGGCCCCAGCAAAGAGGACGACGGTGCCGATGAAGCGAGAGGACGCGATGCAAGGCTATTGGTCCGTTGCCGTGGATGAGAAACGTCCATCTCTAGCAGTGGACGACGCGGTCTTGGTAGGCGCTCCGGCATGGTGGAGGACGGTGGCGATGGATGTGGTGGAGGACGGCGGTGATGGATGGGGTGGCGGACGGAGGCTGGTGTGGGGATGGGGTGTTCTAGCACGGACGGTGTATGAATGGGAAAATGTAGGGAGAGGTACGGGGAACCATGTTTTTGGGATGCGCCTGTCTGAAATATGGGAAAGTTATGAACTTAGCCCCCGTTTAAAATTTGGACGTCTCGTCGGTTGGGGATAGGACGGTAATCTCGCATCTCGCCAATATTTTCCCAGAGCGATTTCGGGCGAGGAGAGGGTGGTTGGCGCCCATGGTTGGCGCCCACGATGTATGAATGGGGCTGACAGGTAGGGCGGTTGTGTCACGTCTGAGTGAAGTTACAAACCTGTCCCTATTGAAAATATTTGCCTACATCGATTTCGGGTGAGTCGAGTTTGTTTTGCCGCCCACCGTGTATGAATGGGGAATGGAGGGAGAAACAGAGGTCTTTCGGACGACCTTGAATCAAATGAGTTTTGCCGCCCATGTTTAACGCCCACCGTGTCAGAATGGGCTCAGAGGCGGTCGTGTCACGTCTAATTGAAGTTACTAACCTACCCCTATTTAGAGGAGTGGAAATCGGGCTGATGGATTGTCCGTGTAATGGGTAGACAATAATTTCCATCTCCCAAACACTTGGCTTCGGGCAGCCGACGTGGGAGTGGACATTTTGCTTCTTCTTTTAAATTTGGGACAATAAGCATCCACGTTTACCCTGGCAACTAAATTCGAATCCATTTTGTATTCCTATATGAATCTTTATAAATCATTCTATGTGTTTTTATATATCTTCAAAAGGATGACAAAGATGTATTCCACTGTCATATATGAATATGGTTTACAAATGCCAATACTCAAATTCAGAAACTAGAATCCAGTTTAAGGTGAATTCGAATATTTGGAACACTTCATGTCCAACTCAAATGTCACACGTAGCATAATGTGTACTCCCATTTAGATATGTACACAAGCGATGTATCAATATTCAAATACCGAGTCAATCAACCAAGAATGTACAGAACTAACAGATATATAAACACTTATAGAGTATATGGATCAACAATATCAACTAACATACATAAGCCAGGCCGCTGTACTTTTTTTTGGCTACAACAACATCCTTTTTTTAGCCAGCATCTTGGCCCTTTCCGATGCGTGCCACTTATGGTCCATCTATACTACTACTATTGCTGAATGCACATTCAGCCCGATTGGCATATTTGTAGGTCTGGCACAGCAATCCAAATGAAATGTCTCCGAGTCTTATCAATTAATACAGACTTGTGCTCAAATAAAATTACAAACCAAAAAAAACAATTATTACATGATCTCTAAAACAAATGGTTTGATTGATTACATGAACAAACAACACAAAGGTTATTCAACTATGGAAAGAACATTTCACCTATGATTTACCAAGTAGGAATTTAATTTCCTTTTTTCCTTCAGGACCTTAACAATCTGGTCAGTCTCAGCTTGCTTCGTTTTGAAATCCACCAAATATTTAATGGTTGTCTTGAGTACTGCTTGTGATTGTGTTGTTTGCTTCCTCAATATGTCAACTTCATCTCTAAGTGCAGAAGCAGAATCTCTTTCTACCACTAGTTTAGCCTCTAGAGCATCAGCAGTTGGCAATTCATAATGCACGATTGGGCCAGTGCCACTGCTGTGGGATGATGCAACATCCATGGGGACCTCGCTCTTTGATCTTGGGCTAACCTGTTTTGCCATAAAGTTCCGATTGGATTCAGAAAAGTTGAAGTTAGCAAAACATCTCAACTGGGAGTTATAACAGCAAACCAGTTAAACAAACAAGGAATTAAAGAGTTTCAATTGGATGCTGAAAAGTAGTTATTAACATCATTGTAACCCGCTATTTTTTTTAGAACGAAGACGCACGGACGCGTCCGGCTTTAAATTAATAAAGCCACAACGGCAGTGTGAACAAGTCATAATACAACCCCACATGCCTATCTGGCCAGCGCAAAAGGATCATCGGAAGTTTCATGCGCGGCTCAACCAAACCGAAGACATTACAGGGCATAGCCCATACAGAGCACGCAGGCTCGTCAAGCAACAAAAGGGACCATGGACAGCACCATAGTCAAGGCTCCCTAGCCATCACATAGACTTGCAGCAAACGTTGTTGAGCGGTGTTGGTCAACTCAGTATCCCTGCGCCTTCCCAACGGACTCCACTGCTGCAATAGAAGGTTACATTTGAAGAGGATGTTAGCCGGATGGGAAGGAAAGCAACCCTCAATAGTAAATTTGTTTCTAGTAAGCCATATAGACCAGAGAAGTGCCCCGACACATCTCCACATCACCCGTTTAGCACTCCCGTGAATCGTATCTAAAAGGTGAGTAAGCTCTGCGGCCGATCTGGGATCCCACTGAACACCAGCCGCGGACCAGACCGCGCTCCAAGCAAATCTAGCAAGGGGACATCTGAAGAACGCATGGCTGGCGTCCTCAGGCTCCCCACACAACGCGCAGGGGCCAATGGCCGGCCCATTGCGTTTGGCCACATTTAAGGAAGTCGGCAACTTATCGCGAAATAATTGCCACATGAAAAGTTTGATCTTCAAGGGCAACTGCGCTTTCCATAGCCCCGCGAGCGCCTGCTGTGCCATCCCTCGACACAGCCTACGGTACAGAGAGTTAACCATGAACTTGCCCGAACTGGTGAGCGCCCAGCTGACCGTATCTGGTTCGTCCTGAAGGGTGATCGGGTTAATAAGGTGCATCAGGGCCAAGAGGTTGGACTGCTCTAACCCGTTTTGTTCTCGTTTGAAATAGATCACGGGAGGACTAGCCGCGAGCGCAGCCGCCACCGTGATGGATGGATCGACGGCCAGCTCGTACAAATCCCGGAATTCCATCCATAAAGGTTGGGCTCCCAGCCACCTATCTGTCCAGAAACGGGTCGAGCGTCCGTTCCCAATCGAAAATTTCGCCCCCATGGCGAACGCCGGTTTGACCGACTGCAAATCATTCCAGAAGGGGGGGCCCCGTGCCCGCCCATCGAAAAAGTTCCCTCTTGGGAAGTACTTGGCCTTGAGGAGATCAACCCAGAGGCCTGAAGCACCTTGAGTGATTTTCCAAATCCACTTACACATCAAGGCGATGTTTAAGAGTCTGGAATTGGTGATCCCGAGCCCCCCAAGGCCTTGGGCCGACACACCGAAGCCCATTTAACCATATGATATTTACGGTTTGGGCTGGTTCCTTCCCAAAAGAACTTGGCTCGGGGCGTGTCGAACTTCACATGAACCCCTTCTGCGAGAAGAAACAAACCCATGGCAAACATTGGCAAGGAAGACAGACTGGAATTCGTAAGAATGAGTCTAGCCGCCTTGGAGAGGAATTTCCCTCGCCAGGGGCATACCCTCCCGCGCACCTTGCCGCATAGCGGATCCCAATCCTCTATCGTGGGTCGTTTGGTATCAATCGGGAGCCTGAGGTACGTAAAGGGAAATTTGCCAACTTTGCAATTAAACTAATCCTCTATACGTCTACCCTCGTCCGGCTCCACCCCCATCGCAATCAACTCACACTTGTGAAAGTTGATTTTGAGACCGGACATGAGCTCGAAGCTAATGAGAATCGCCTTGACCGAGGCTATACTCTGGAGGTCCGGGCGAAACATCAAAAGTGTATCATCTGCGTATTGCAAATGAGTCACTCCCCCTGGAATGAGATGGCCTACCAGCCCTTGGATATGGCCAGCCGCCGCTGCTTTTGATAGCATAGCGGACAGCGCGTCAACAACAAAGTTGAACAGTAGCGGCGACATCGGGTCACCCTGCCTAAGGCCGCGTTTGTTCCTGAAGAAATGCCCTATTTCTCCGTTCACCGACACTGCAGTTTGGCCACCCGAGACCAATTGCAAGACACGATGAACACACACCGCGGAGAACCCACGACCCAGGAGCACTTGGCGCAGGAAATCCCAATTAACCCGGTCATACGCCTTCTCGAAGTCCAGCTTCAACAGCACGTCTGGTTCCTTCGTGCGTTTAAGCTCGTGGATGATCTTCTGGAGAGCGAGCGGACCCTCCAGGATATTACGCCCACGGATAAACGCAGATTGGTTACGATGGATCGAGCGGTGGGCAATCGGACCTAATCGCGTAGCGCACGCTTTGGCGCAGATCTTAAAAGGCACATTAATCAACGCAATCGGGCGATACTGTCTGATGTTGTCAGCCCCCTGAACCTTCGGAATTAGCGAGAGCACTCCAAAGTTAAGGCGGGAAATATCTACCTGGCCCTGCATGAAACCGTTACATATCTCGAAGATCGGCTCTCTAAGGGTGGGCCAAAATCGCTTAAACATAGCAACCGGCCACCCGTCCGGCCCCGGTGCTATGTCCGCTTTCATCCCCATGAGAGCGGCGTCGATTTCTTCGGGGAGAAACGCGAGCCCCAACTCGTCGTTCTCCGTTTCTAGCACGCGTTGGGATCCCTCCCACACGTCCTCACGGAGGCCCGCTCCCTGGGCCTCACTAGTTCCCATCAGGTTGATGTAGAACTCGTAAATGTGTCGCGAAATGTCTTCTTGGCGCTGCAGGAGCCCCTGCTCCGATTGAAGCCTGAGTATAGCGCATTTACGACGCCGACCGTTGGCGTATGCTTGGAAATACTTGGTGTTGGCGTCACCCTTAAGGGTCCATTTGAGCCCACTACGCCGCCGCCAGTATTCCTCCTCGGCGCGAAGTAGGGCCTCGACCTGCCCCTCAAGAGCGTATCGATGAGCCCACTCCTGCTCCGAGAAGACACGAGCATCAGCTTGCGCATCGATCCTGGCAATCTCTGCCGTGGTCAGCGTTCTGTGCTCCTTGTCCATCCTCCCTAGGTTGGCGCCCCACCCCTTGAGGCTCGCTCTCAATCGGCCCCCGACAGCATTCCAAAATTCCATCGGGCCACGCTGGGGTCCGACCTGCTGCACGCACGCGAGCCATTTCTCCTTGAAGAGCGACTCGAAGCCTGGTACTTCAAACCAGGCCGTTTCAAAGAAAAACCGCGGGCTGCGACGCAGCCTATCCTCCCCCGAGGAGTAGACTAGCGGAACGTGGTCTGATCCAATCCGTGTCTCCGCGACCAACGCGCACAAAGGATAGCCCATTTCCCACTCCGGTGACATGAAGACCCTGTCAAGCACCGAACGAACCGGGGCAAGCTGCTTATTAGTCCAAGTAAAGCGTGCTCCCGTTCTGGCCACTTCCCTAAGTGCCATGGCAGCAATTGCCGCGTTGAACATGGCCACCCTCAGCCAGTTAATGATGCCATTATTCTTGTCCGCTCCGGACCTAATTAGGTTGAAATCCCCTCCCACGAGGACCGGGAGTGCCGCGGCCGTCACCGAAGTGACTTTTGGTTGGAGTTCTCCCAAGAACTACACCGATCTGGAATGATCGGCAGGTCCATAGACCTGAATAACTACTAACTCGCAAAGCGTAGCACGAATGCGAAAATGAGCAGCTAAGAAGAAAGAGCCCCTATCCCAGTTGATAATGTCATACACAGCGCGGCTTAGACCCATCAACATGCCCCCCGAGCGCCCTACCGCGGGAGTAAAGTGCCACTCAAAACGTTCTAACGGATCTAGCGAAAGCAGCTCATGAAAGTGGAAATCTGTCTTAATCGTTTCCTGCAAACCTACGATGTCCACGTCCTCTTTGCGCATGTACTCTTTGAGGAGGGTGCGCCGACCCAAGTGGCCAAAGCCACGGATATTCCAAAACAGCGCTCGCATCTAAATGACACGGTTGCGAAGCCGTACACCCCTAGAGGTGACCGCTTTCGCCACGCGCCTCCCCTTGCCCCTGCAAGGCGAGGGAGAAGGGGCAACCCCTGTTGCCTGTCCCTCCTCCTCGGGCACAGAAAGAACCGCGACGGCCCCTCCCTCGGGGCCCTCCGTCCTCTGTTCGGCACGCGCTGCCGCAGCAGCCGCGAGCGCGGCCTGCGCCAACTCCTTAGCGCGCACCAGAGTAATCAGCTCTCGATGACCACCCACACACGCGGGTTCGACACCACTTGCATCTAAAACCTCCATCAAATGCTCATCCGAAAAAGAATCAAGCACCATGAATCGGGGGGGTGGATTACCTGAAATTTCCATATTCTTCTAGGCCTGGAGGAGTTGCGCCCGCTGCAAGGAAGGCATGTTGCCCTTGGCGCCCTTGGAACGCGAGCTCGTGCGCACTGGCACCGCCGCCACCATCTTGGTACGCTTGGCCTTGGAGCTCCGCGCCATCAAGGAGGCCTCCTGCAGCAGCGGATCAACGGCCGGAGGAGCCGTCGGGGCCGCCAACGCCAAGACTGACTGCCTTGGGGTGGGGGGCACCAAGAGGATCCATCGCGCGCATCGTCTCCGCGCTGACCTTGCGCACAGCCGTCTTCTTCATCATCTTCACTGAGCCACTTAGGGAGTTGCCGCGTCCTCCCAAAGCCAGCGACCCGCCTGGAATCATGCGCGAAGGGCTGGGAGAGAGGGCGATCGGAGAGCGCACACCGCCCACTCCTGCTGGTCCCAACGGGGCCGCCATCCTGGGTGGAGAGGACACCGACCCCAGGTTGGACCCGTACTAGTTGGGCACCGAAAGCACCATCTCAACCGAGCCCATCCCAACACCAGCGCGAGGCACCTCCACCCCCTCCGCTGGCGCCGCCGCGCCCGCCGTAGAGATCCCCAGTTTGTCCCAAGCAGCCGTATCAATTGAATCATCCTCCTCCATACTCGCCTCTGGCTCCGCATCCTTGCCCTTGTCCTTGGTCCTGTCTTTGTCTTCGTCACCCGGGTCCCCTCCGCTGGGTGGATGGGGAGGGGGAGAACAGGGGCCTCTGGGCGCGGGGCAGCAAGCTCCGGCTCGAGCTTAACATTGTACCCAGCCCCGTTGAACCAGATCTGCACAGACCCCCGCAGCTTGGCTGGCACCCGGCACGCGAAGAGCATGCGCACCGGACCCGCACGGATCAGGGACAGCTCGTCCACCACCAGCGGGCGCCCGATCATCGTCGTCGCCGCCATCAGCCTCTCCACCCGACGCTGCTTCGACGGAATACCCCAGAGCTTCACCCACACCTCCGGCATCGACAACGCCTTGGGCTCCGCGAGAGCAGCGTCCCGGATATCGGCCGTGATGTTGTGGATGGAGAGGAAGAGCTTGCCACTGCGCGTCGCCAACCTCAGCATGGCCGGATCGGGAAAAGCCACCGAGAAGGAATCCGCATCAAAAGGGGTGACCATCCAATCCCACTCGCCCTCGAATAGATGCGTGAGCTCCTTCTCCAGAATCTCCTTCGACAGAATCCCCGGCTCTGCCGAGACCAGCGCCGCGTTGGCCCCTAACGAGCCCTCCGACACCGCGTCCGTCTCCTCGGGGTATTCAATGCAGAAGAAGCCCCCGCCCGCGAACGCGTGCCCCATGGATTGGAGCATCAAGGGCTTGCCGCGCGAGGGGCAGTAGGCCGAGGCATGGCCCTCTTGGCTGCAGATGACGCAGAGTTGCTTGAAAGCGCACTCGTTTTGGAAGTGACCCGTACGCCCACACCGAAAGCACTCCGGCCCCTCCTCCAGTTCGACCGGAATCGGTTCCGCCGCCGTGCCCTTGGAAGAAGAAGGCTTCGACTGCTGCTTCATTGCGGGCTTGTGCTTCTTCAGTTTCTGCTTGGCGTAGGGGTCTCCGACGCGGTCGCCTCCGGGCGGCAGGAGCGACTCCTTGCGCTTGAGCTCCAGCCCCTTTCGCTTGTACTCCTCCTTCTTCTTTTTCTGCTCCTGCTCCTTGAGCCACCATGGGGGAGGCGGCCACCAACCGCTGTCACCGCCGGCCCGCTCCTCCGCCCGGATCTTCGCCTGAGCCCGCAGCTCGCGCTCACGCCGCCGCTCCACCTCCGGATCCAACGCCACCCTCTTGTCAGCACGTCACTCCCCCTTCGAGCCCATGGCTACGACCTCTGCGAAGGATCGATCCAGGGGAGGTGGATGGGTGGGATGGGAGAAAGAACGGGCGGAACGGCCGAAGCGCCGCCCCTCCGCAGCAGTGGCAGGAAACCCTAATGAGCAGTCTAGGGCGCCTCGGCGGATCCGCATCCACTTATGTGATAGGCGCTCCCCCCGCGGGCCTGGGCTCCGGGCCGGGGAAACTGGCCTGGGCTGCACCGAAATAGCCCCTATCGCGGGCACCCCTCCCTCCACAATGGGCGCCAACTGGGCCGCGCGGACCGAGCGGCCCGCGTCTGCAACCAGGCCCATCAGCCCAACCTGGCCGTCTGCGCCAACCCTAGGCCAGGGATCGGGCGACACTGCCGCCACCTCCTGCGCCTCTGCCGGCGCCGCCGCCCCCGCCACCGGCTCCGGCGCGGGCCCCGGGACCTTCCGGAAGGGGGCCGCCGCCACCACCGCCGTCTCGGCACGCCGGACCTCCCGACCTGCCAACGGCCGCGGCTTCTCCGCCACGGACCGCAGCGATGCCCTCCCTGGCCTCCCTGGCCGACGAGCACCACGGCCACCAGGCGCGAACGCCCGGCGCCGCCCCGCTCTGAGCGAGCCCCCTAGCTCCTCAGCACGGGCCACAAACTCACCAAACGATGGCAGCGCCCCGCCACCTCGCCGGCCACCACACTCGCCGTCCTCCGCCTCCGAAATCTCGCTGTCACTTACCTCCGAAAGCGCCCAGAAGCGGCTCCCGCCCCATCCCAGAATCATCGTCGCCGCCGCACCTGAAGCCGGCGACCAGGGGGGAGGAGGGCGCCGGACACCCCGACGCCCGCACCTCCGTCCAAGCCTCCGCCTCGCCGCGACCCGCGGCCCCGGCCGCCCCGCCAGCCTCCGCGCCTCCTGCGTCGCCTGGACGCCTCAGAGCCGTAGGAGCCATCTCCACGCCTCTGGTTCTCCCTCGTTTCTTCTTCACATGATTGCGTGATTGCCCTACTGGTTTCGTAACCCGCTGTTGCAGCAGCAAAGTAGTTAAACAAACAAGTAGATATTTAAGTTAAGGCAAATAGGTAATTCTTAACAGTAAGTATCAAACACATAGATAGGCGCAGTCTACAATATGATTAACAGGCCGTGCCATTATGTAATCAGTAGCAAACTAAATTAAGCCAAGCAACGTAATTGAACAATTTTGCAATAAGTGGCTAACTAAAATTCCGAGAAGCAGGTAACTGAACTTATGCTAGTTCTTTGTACAGGCACACTGCAACTTCTTTTTCGCTTACAAGGTTGTACGAAGGAGTCCATGGCATCAATTGCTTGGATACGCAGTCCCAATACTTCTTTCTTCCCACACTGCATGGATAAGTCGAATGGTTAATCTGTTAAGATGGTGCATCCTTGATATGTTATATGAGGACGTGTAGTCAGACTAGTTGTAGCCAAACACATCACACTGGCTTTTACTGTATATTTCATGCGATTACTTTTGGCATATCGAGATCTAAGCAATCTACAATAGGATGAAAAGACTGGCATCCTTCACATTATTGGCGAACTCAGTTCATAGAAACAAGCAATTCAACCATTCTGTGGGTAAATCAAAAGCGCCACTGGAATATTTTTCACTATCCAATCATACACGCAAAAAGGGGCGACGGCACCATAGGGGCTGGTATGGGCGGCCGCCTCAGGTGGCTGGAAAGTGTGCACCTACTTTGAGTCGTCCAGGTTGGCCCACGCTAGTTTTGTTCGTCCCAACGCACGAGGAGGCAATGTAAAAAATGAAGAAAAATGTTTCAATTTGGATGGGCCAATAACATAAGTGCAAGGCATGCCCTATAGCAGGCTCGCGGCCCAAACGAGCGCCTCCCATATCGATCGACAAAAGGAAAAATCCCAATTCATTCGCTCCAGCCTCCAGTCTGGTTCGCTCCTAACCTAGCCGCCGCTGGACAGACCGACACAGCACTTCCTCGCGCCCTCGTTGGAGGGCGGTCGTCGGGCTTCAAGCGAATGGAAGGACAAGAAGATGAAGATCCAACCCTGGGTGTAGCCTGCGTGGGAGGCAGCGGCGGCAGCACGGGCATGGCATCGAGCTTGCGCAAACGGACAGTCGCAGCTTGCAAGAGTAGCATGCGCAATGAGGAGGTACATCACATCCCTGATTATATCTAATTCAACTCTTCAATTAATGGCCAATAGTTAAACCAGACGATGTTGTAAAACTGCTTGTATGTAAGGAATCTATGAGAAAATGAAACCAATTTCTACTTATTTTGTAACTCCCCCAATCAATACTGAACTGACTGAATCTGATGTATCTAATCAAGTTTCCGGTGCAAACATACAAGCTCATGTTGTTCTTGAGCCTGAAGTGTCTAATGAACAAACTGCTAATGAAGGATTTGATGCAAACATTTTACATGCTCCTGGTGATGAACATAAAGTGTCTAATGAGGGATCTAATGCAAGCATTTTGCAAGCTCATTGAAGGATTTAGTGTCTAATGATGATCTACTATGTTGAGAGAGACAGAGATTTGCAGGCATTGATGACAAGCAAATTATAGTGCATTTTCATAGCTTGAGGAAACGTCGAGGCCATCTACCAGAAAGTCCCCGTATCATGACAACATAGCATAAATACTTTTCTAATCTATTGTTTGAAACTATTGGCATACTTGTGCAGGATAGATATTTTCAGCCAGAGAACGAATAATTCAAGCAGGTACAGACCATGTTTGTAGTCCTTGTACACCATGTTGCATTTTGTGTTTTTGGTGCTTGCATCATTTAGTGTTTATAATCTGAACTACTTTGGATCATTAGCTGGTTTTCAAAGTGCATGTAGCTTCACATTTCTCAAGTTATGTTGATTTCCGAAGTGCAAGTGCCTTCGTATTTTTTAAGTTAAATGTTCGCCCCTGGTAACTTGAATTCGTGGATCAGCCACTGCACACAAATCATACACGAATGCCAGTACGAATTAAATGAAATGCAGGGACTTACGCTAGCTCGTTGTACAGGCTCACTGCAGCTCTGCTTGCGCTTGGGATGTTCCATGTACAAGTCCATGTTACCACTTGCTTGGATGTGCAGGCCTTGTGCTCCTTGCATCCCCCTCTGCATTTTTGACACGGCGAATGGTTGATCAAATAAGAGGAATCGACCTTGATGTTGTACCGGAGGACAGATACTTACAAGGTTATACAGGTGTGCAGGATGTGTACTAGATCCCGTAGCGCCGTCATGCTTCGCTAAAAATGGATTTGCTTGTTTCAGATGATATCTCCAGAAGAAATAAGAGTTAAAGTCAGAGTTGCATAGGCGTGTAAGCTAAGAGAGCAGTGAAAGGATATCCAAACATCATCGGAACAGTGCACAAGGGAGTGATGTGTGGATACCTAGTTCGGGCCAGCGTTTGGGCATGCTCGCCTAGCTAGAGTGCGGGTCACTTCAGAGCCATTGAGGGTGATGCACTGGCGTTGGCTGGCCACGCACGGATGCAGATCTTGAGTGGCAGCGGAGCGCTGCGATGCGGTGGACGAGACCGTTGGTGAAGCCAAAACGGCCTCGGGGGGCGGAGGTGCGACGATGTGCTCGATGAAGTAGCCCCGGTGAGCTGGGAGACGGCGTCGGTTAAGCGCACCTGATGCGGTGGAACTCGGTGTCTGTGAGCCAGGTCGGTTACGGCGGCCGACGTTGTCGGTGGACCACCCGGTGCGGTGGACGAGGGCGTAGATGAGGTAGCTCCGGTGCGGTGGTGAAGCGCGACCGTCGTCTTCGTCATCGTCGTCGTCCGGCACAGAGGCGGGGAACGGTGGGGAAAGAGACGAGGCGAGGGGCGATTCGAGGGTTGGTGGCGAATTAGGGATTTGAGCAATCTGGGCGCGGAAGGGGACGGTGGAGAAGAGAGATTTTGCAGGGCTGGAATTGGGGCCGCCAGATATTTCAATCTGAAACGTGGAAGCGCGAACTTATATTGTCGTCATCCTTTTTTTGGGGGGGAGGGGGGTGGGTGGCTGGGTGCTACGCGTCCGTCCGACACACGCGACCACCCCGACAGGACTATGCTTCGGTGCCTTAAGGCACCTGCCTTTGTGTCCATGACATGTGGGCCCAACAGGTGGCTGGCCCACATGTCAGTGACCCAAAGGCAGTTGCCTTTAAGGCACCGAAGCAGTGTCCACCCCGACACGACCCTGGTCTCCCTGGTGCGCCTACATTTGAGAATGCAAACGAATCTTCTTTCATTTGCAAACGAATCTGTATGTATTATCATGCCCGTGTTTTCCTTGCAATAATTAGTCATTCGAAACAAGATACTCCATCCATTCACTCTTGTAAGTCGTTTCAGACAACTTAAAATGAACTGTTTTGCAAATTGTCTGAAATGTCTTCAAGGTCTTATAAAAGTGAACAGAGGGAGTACTATAAATTAATTAATGAGGAGTTATTTGAAAAAAAATCGAAACGGTACCCACGCTAACGTGGATTAGAGTGTGTGTCACATAATTAGTTATTTGAATTAGAGTGTGTGTCACGTAGTTAGTTATTTGAATTAGAGTGTGTGTCACGTAGCGATCTCCAATTCTAACGTGGATTTCGCATTTCACTATATCCACGCTACTTTTTTAATACAAATTCATATGTATATGCTGAACACCATGGTAGTGAGAAAACTTTTGGATGGATTCAAACATATGACCTACAAAATAGCACAACAAACTGAGTCAATGTCAACTTTTCCAAACTTAGTATGGCACGAATTCGAAATAATTACCCGTATGCCTGGTCCTCGGTTCAAATCGTACAATGTACACCGAATTGAAACATCGATATTAAGTCTCGTACTATGTACATTCAAATGTTGTTTTAGCCCCCCCCCCCCCCGCACAAATGCTACATACTTCCTGTATCGGTCAATCTTCCTCTCCTAACCACCTTAGGAAGCTATCGGTTTCCAACACACGTTCATTCTTTCTCTCCATGTTTCGATCTCTAAGTCTCTCAACTACACAACCCCTTTTTCCACTCTGTTACCAAATGTATTTACCTCACACACCCGCCATTGCACCCCATGCCGAGCTCTCCCCCTCTCCCCCTCTCGCGCTAAATACATGCATTGCCTATCTAGCCCCCCAACCTCTCGTGCGCACGCACGCACGTTGTATATCTAGGTCACTCCCTCGAGACTGTCTCACTCTTTCTTCCGCACGGCGGGCCACACTCGCTCAATCTTGCTCTCTTTATCTGAGTCTCGTTTAACCTCGTTTTCTTTCACACACAAATGATATATCTCCCTGTTCGGGCCTCGATCGACACACTCTATACTCTCTCACGCAGATTGTCTATCTAGGTCAGTCCATCCAAGCCGCCGCCACTCTTTCAACCTCATGGTGGGCCACGCTCACTCAATCTCTCTCTCTCTCTCTCTCCGTATGTCTCGATTGACCTCGCTCTTTCTCGGACAAAAACGATATATCACCATGTTTGAGCCCAATTCGACTTATTCACATTTTATACTCTCTCACGCACATCGTCTATCTAGGTCACTCTCTCCAACCCATCTCACTCCTTCGATCGCACGGTGACCCTATGTGATCGGTTGACCATGCTTCCTCCCACGCACAAAATATATCTACACGTCTGTGACTGGATCATCTCTCAAGCTCTATCGGAAAATATCTCTCCAGAGCATATATATTTGTTCAATGAATGTCGGACCACACTCACTTTGTCTCTCTATCTATATGTCTCTTGATTGACCTTGCTTTCTCACACCGTACCTTCCACACGTTGAAGCTACTACCTCTCCATCCCTCGCAAAGCCGGAGCTATTTACATTGCGAGGGGCACTCCAACCTTGGATTAATTTGTGTAGGCATTTATTCCGGTCGGTTTAGATTATATTTTCGTAGCATTCGGCCCACAACTACTCCAAACACCGTTGCAACCCACGCAACTCCCCTAGTTGATTTCCCTCTGGCTCGGTCATCGCTCTCTCGCACGTCCTTTCTCGCCTTCAACGTCGCACCATGGTATTATTGAAAAAACTATGTTGTTCTCTTTAATTATTATAAATAAGCTACAAAACTACACACCGATAGTCCACTTGGAATGGAACAAATTTCGACCCATAAATTAAAGTGCTAAAAACTACACACCGATGGGCCCACATGTCATGAAACAAATTTGGACCCATATACAAATTAAAAAATAAAGGACGAGGATCGAACATGCGACCGGGCCTTCAAGCCGCACGTCAATAGGCAACATACGTAGAATAGCAATGTTTGTTGTACCCCCTTTGTTCACATAATGTTTTTATATTACCACAGCCTAATTAATGGATAACATGTAATATTATTTTCAGTACTATTCGCCTTCACTTACTAGTGGGTTCCATGTGTGCTCTCTCTCTCCTCCCCTTCCCCGTTTAGACGCACGGGCAAACAGGAAGAACTCGTGGGCGATGTTGCCGTTGACCATATCTGGACGCGTTCACAAGTCACGACACCAGTTTCACGTACTAGCAGCACTAGTCAGTGTGTACGTGCAATGCACGTTAATTTGGAAGTATATTAAGTGCATGCGGATATTAACTACTAGGATATTATTTGCGTGTTGTCATGTGATTAGCACTATTTTTGGCATGAAATTAACTGCACGCTAAACGTATTGAGCGCTCGACATTGAAGCAGTCTAGGTCGTTGGATGACAAGGAATACATGTGGCTTGATGACGTTTTATATTTAATTCGATACGGCTCTCGCAGAACATTCAATCGATCAAACCATACATTTCGTTCAGTCTGACTCCGACTTTAAATTATACGACGATCGATATAAAATAAACGGAAATGATAAACGTTCGGATTTTAAGCATGGCAATCCGAACGTTTTTCATGGCAAATTTAGATTACGCGGCGGCGGCGGGGGCGTCTCGCGATGGGAAGCGGCTCCTCTGCCGTCCTCTGTGTCTCGTCGGGCCACTAACCGACGGTGACGGCGGCGTCTTGCGCCGTTGTTGCCGTACTCCTGGACGTTGGCCTAGCTTCAAGGAAGGCCAAAATGTTCTGGACTTCGGAGCGAGTCAACTGGTGGGAGGAGGCGACTGGCGTTGGTGCAAGGAAGCGGTCGACGGCGGCCATCCATGCCGTTGAGGGGGGCACTGGCACCCGCGCGGGGACATGCGCTGTCAACGGCGCAGCGGAGACATTCGTGTGCACGGGCACCGGCACGGGCATGCGCGTCAGTGCACGCCCAGGCGCATGCGCTGGCAGGTGCACGGGCGCGTGAAAGTTGGCGAGGACCTCGTGGAACCCCGTGGGATCAAGCTCGGCGATAATGTGCGGCTCCCAGCCCATCAATGCCACGGGGATGGGCACTGGCGCAGTCGGGGCGACGGAGCCGGAACGGGAGCGGGGACAGGCGCGGCGTCTTCCCGCAAAGCTAGTTCAAGCTCGTCCCAAAGCGCCTTATGTTCTTGAGACTCCGGCTGGGTGTCTTCCTCAGGAAACTAGAACACTAAGGGCAGACCATCGTGATGCGGCATGGCGTACGTTTAGGTCAGGCTAGTTGGAGGTAGACGACAGGAAAATCAGAGAGGAAGAGAGAGGATTGTAGCGATACCGTGCAGGGTTGATTTTAAACTGCGGCGCCGGCGACATTAAAAGTGGGAGCAGTTGGGACGACGGTGGGCGGCGGAGCCTGGTCAAAGGGCTCGCCTCCCGGTGAGCCTGCACAGCGGTCTGCTCGCATGCCTCCCTGACAGCCGGCGCAGCGGTCTGCTCACACGCCTCCCGTCGACTCACACGCTTGCTCGGACGGCACCTGCCGATGAGAAGTGAGGACTCGTGGCGGCACGTAAACGCCCACGGTTTCAATAGTGAAAGCGTTAGCCTTAACATGACACGTCTTTGTTCCAAAATACCTTGGCTCTTCATTTGTGCAACTTGTCATAAGCAGCTTGTCTCAAATTGAAGAAAAAACTTACGAAGTAATATTTGTGCCATATCACGTGACCATGCTTAGTTTCAAGAATTTATGCTCACTTTTGGATTTTCTGAAATTTAAGATCCAGGATTCGAAACAATATCATAACCTGCATCATGCAATAAATTTTCAAGCCGTACATCTGTCCTGTTGTATTTCTTAAGAAAGGATTTGGTCAAACATTTTGCTTAGTTAGACTTCAGACAAGTTATATATGCAGAGTAAAAGGATAATCCCTCCGTACCAGTGCATTGCCTGATATATTAACTCAAGTACTAGGCACGAACAAACGGGCTCAATTCTGTGCTCATCCTGGTGTAGTAGTAGTAGTACTAGGCAATGCAGTTGACGGGTGACCTTGACGAGCGGCGACCGAGGGAATTGAACCGTGCTCGGCACGGTAGGTAACGTTGTCTAGTTACTAAAGCATCCCTCCGTTGTTCATCGGTAGTCATTATGGACCGGGGACATGAGGGGAATTTCCTAGGGCTGGAATTCTGGCCGCCAGATATTTCGACTTGAAACGCTGAGGCTCGACTGGTTGGGGTTGCCTAATGTGCGTACCACGCACGCCACCGAAGGACACGAGCCCGGTTTTTTTAGGATCAACACGAGCCAAGGTCTGGCTGGTACGCCGTTGGGTCCTACCATTCGAGAATACGAAAGGAACCTTTTAAATTGCCGAACGAATCTATGTGTATTACAATACCCGTATTTTCCTTGCAAATACTAATCTCAACGTGGTAATTGATTTATGACGAGTTGTTGAATTAGAGTGAGTTTGTGATATAGTGATCTCAACGTGGATTTCACATTTCATGGTATCCCTAGTAAGTTTTCCAATGCAAATTCAAATTTAAAAGATGAACAATATGGAGGTGAGAAAACTTTGTATGTATCAAGCATATGACCACACACACACACAGAGACACACACGCACGAACACAACAACAATCCAATAAGTATAGTGCATCTATTTTTCCAAACCATGCATGTATGACACGAATTCAAAAATACTCCTTCTATTCCTAAATATTAGTCTTTTAGAGAGTTCAACAAGTGACTACATACGGAGCAAAATGAGTGAATCTAGACTCTAAAATATGTCTATATACATCCGTATGTGCCAGTCCATTTGAAGCCTCTAAAAAGACTAATATTTAGGAACGAAGGGAGTAAAATGTAAGACATCCATGGTCCTCAGTTCAATATTTAAAATGAACATGAAACTGAAACATGAATATTAAGTCTAGTACTACAGTACATGCAAATGTTGTGTTTAGGCGGAGCTATGATTGTCGGGGGTCAACCCTCGACCTTAGATAAAATTGTGGAGCTCTGTTTAGGGTTGTTTAGATTATATTTGTCCCCACCCTCCCAACCACCGATTGGTTGTGCACCCCCACCCCTCCTCCCCGGGAGAATATCATGTGCCCCCATACCTTAGATGCTATATGCCGATACGAGTTGCTTGGAGCTTGTAGATCTGAGATATAGCAGCTCACATGATGTGTCTTAATATTTTTGCAGGAAACCTTGATGAGTTTGAGAATTGCACACAATTTGTACAAAAACTACTTAGATGCCCTTTGATCCCATATCCAACGACCTCGAAGCTCGTATCACCGTAGCATCTAAGATGAAGGAGGACATCATATTCTCCTGTATGTAAGAATATCATGTGCTACCACACCTTAGATGCTTTGGTGATACAAGCTCTTCGGAGGCGTTGGATTTGTGACCCAACACCTCCTCGGTGGTTCGAATGGTTTTTTGCAGAAAAGCCCCAAAAGAGTTCGGCCACTGCTTACAAGCACAAAGACTGCTCAGATGCCATTGGATCTCAGATCAAACGACCTCCAAGCTCGTATCACCGTAGCATCCAAGCTGCGATAGCACCTTATGTTTTCTCGCACGGGAGAGTATGAGGTGCTCCCGCACCGTAGATTCTATGGTGATACGAGTTCACTGAGATCTAACGGCCCACAGTAGGAGGTTTGAATGTTTTTGCAATATACGGCTGATAGAGTTTGGGAAATGCGCAGAAAGTACAAGTACTACGCATGTGCCATCTGATCACTGATCATACGACCTAGATGCTCATATCACCGTAGCGGGTAATTAAGCTACGGGGAGCACCTAATATGAGCACCGGGGAGCCGTTGGATCGAAGATGCAGCGGCACACACGAGGCCTGAATGTTTTATTTGCAAAAAAACCTTTGGAGAGTTTGGAAATTGCGCATAATTACAAAGACTACTCCCAAGCCATTGGATCTCACTTCCAACGGTGTAAAAACTCGTATCACCATAGTATCTAAGCTGCGGGGTGGATGTGATATTCTATGCCGCTGTCATTTTTGTTCGTAAACTTGCAAAATACGTGTAACTCGTGCCGTTACTTGTCTAACCGCGCAAAGTGTTTGTTCAAAAAAACCATCCTACACTGAAATATCGGAACAACACACGGGGGTCCCACTTGTCATTAATCAAATTTGGACCTAAAACTAACAAATCTGAAAGACGAGATTCGAACTGGCAACCTGGACTACAAAGCGTAAGTCGATAGCCTGAAAAAACGAACGGTTGTTGGCTTTGTCCCATAACTTGATTTTATACAGTACTTGCGTTGAGTAGAGTAGAGGGAGTGCCTCGTCAACACGTGCATGACCGTTGTCTCACTTACTGGTGGGTCCCAGGTCTGCGATCTCAATCTCTCTTCTCTCCATCGTCTAACCTTTGCACGGGCACACACGAAGAGCGGCGCTAGCTTGCCGTGGTGTTATTACAACTAAAAAAAGCTTGGAAATAGAAGAATCGCCTAGAACAAGAGACGTTGTGGCTGGTCGAGACGGAGCTAACCACATCTATCCTCCGTGCCACGTTTGCATGATGAAGCTGTGTGGCTAGTGGGGTGTTTTCGACCGACTGGCTGGGTCCCGAGGTCGAACCATAGGTACTACATCTGATACACTATATTTTTACACGCACATTTTTCCTCCGTGCCGAGACGTGGCACACCCTACCACGCGGTTTCGGGGTCCTCCCGGGTGGTGCACGCATATATTCTTCCTGACGTGGGACGCCCTACCGCGCGTTTTCTAGGTCCTCGGTCGTAGCGCCGAAGCAAGTAAATGAGTCGTCAAATCACGAAAGACCACCTTTCCCGCCAAGTACATCAGTGAAGCACGGTGGCTAGCTAGTTGGGCTAGTTTGACCGATTAGCTAGGCCGCCGCCACATTTTTTTTCACCGCTTTTTTTATCTACTTGCCGGCAGGTAAATTTAAATATCCACAGCGGCGTTGCTCTGGTGTTTGGGTGCGGCGGGATTTTTAATTTTTTGATTGACGGGAGCAGGCGCGGGAGGATTTTAATTTTTTGATTGACAGGAGCAGGCGTGGCAGCAATTAGTCACGATGACCCCGCCTATAAAAACCAACTGCTCCCTGATGTGAGAAGTCGTCGACTGGTGTTTTACCGTGGTGAAAACCAAAAGATTCCCCGCTCCCTCTGCCTTCCCGTAGATTGCATTGCCTTTCAGCCATTTCCCCCCCTTTGCTTCCTCTCCCCATTGCTTCTACCTGGTGCCATGGCGGCGCAGCAGATCACGGAGTCCGAGGTGAGGCGCCTGACACAGGAGCTCCATGCCAAGGATGCGGAGCTCAGGGCCAAGGACGTGGAGCTCCGTGAGCTCAAGGAGGAGAGGAGTGCCATGCTCCTCCGTTATGTGCGGGAGCTCACGGAGCTTCAAAAGCAGCAGGCGTCCACCACAAAGATGCTCGAGGCGTCGGCGGCGTTGCTGTAGAAAGCGGGAGATACGATAGGCCGTCAGGGGAGCCGGCTGGAGCGCGAGCGGGCCGATCGTGACGAGGTCCAGGATCGCCTCAGCCACTTGGTGAACCAAGTTGCCACGCACGTGTTGTGGCTGCGCGATGCCTACCGTCGTGCCAGCGCGACGATGCCGGCCGTCGGGCTAAACCCGTTCGACCACCCGGTCGACTTCAACGAGCTGCGGCTTCCTGACCTGGTCTCCTTCTTCACCTATATCTCCGAGGAGCTGAGCCGTCTCCGCGCGATGGTGGGGGCTGAGCTGGACAAGGAGGGGTTGGGGCTGCCGGCGCCGTTGCCGGGCGAATCCTTTCAGGGCTCCGTCACCGGAATCCATTCGTGCCATTGGACGCCGTCTTTGACGAGCTGGCTCCCGTCGACCGGGAGCGGGCTCTGCGGGCGGTTGCACCCTGCATCACCAACGTCGTGCGCCTCGAGAAGCAGAGGGACTTCGGTGGTGTTTAGGCGCCCTCTGCATGGGCATGTCCATGTCTCGGCGCAACATGACTGTTGGATCAAACTCAGACGGTGCAGATCAGTCACTGTAGCACAAAGCGTGTGGGTGTGTTTGGTTGCATTCTCATCTCAATATAGTTGTTTCCTCTTCGTGTATTTTTGTCAACCTACTAGTGTGGACTCATGCACCCTTCATGCACTCTGCCAAACACCCAAAAGTGGGTCGAGAAGGGAACTTTTGCTCCCATCCCGTGCACCCTTCATACACCCTGCCTAACACTATTCGTGCTTCATATGGTTCATGTTTCGTGGAGTACTGTAGCACCGTACTCTCCGTGCGCTGTGGACCTAGTTCTGTTAACATTGATCTCACCGTTCATTCTCGACCGGACAGTCGAAAAAGCGGTACTATGTTACATATAGGAGTAGTTGACATGCGCACAACATCATTTGTTATCGTCATATCTTACTACACTAGCAACAAGATTGTGTAGTACTGACGTATGAACCACTGCACATGCCTAGTAGTAGGAGCACTGTGTATGTTCAAGTGGCTGCCGTGTTTCGCACTCCTCCGTCGTAAGAGTGGAAACGCTTGCTGTAATCATTTTTTTCTTCAGAAAAACAATGGACACGCTCTACCGTGCGGATCCTCCTCCAGCCATGCACTAAATTACTCACTTTCGCCGACGTGTGGGACAGCCAGCACCTGGGTCCACCAGCCATGCACTAAATTACTCCGTAGTAGAGTGATAGTAGACTACCCCGATCGAACCGCCGCAGTAATGCCCAATGAGCCGTCAAATCACAAAACCCCCTCCTTTCCAGCAGTAAGTTGGACGGACGAAGCAACCATCATTTCACTCTTCTCTCTCAGCTTCCTCTCTTGAAGAAAACCCCCACTCGCTTCGCTTCTCCCTCATCTCGTTCCTCCTTTCACTCTTCTCTCTCAGCTTCCTCTCTTGGATGGACGCCGGAGCACCGGCCGACGTGATGTCTATGGCTCTGGCCAAAACCGTCGAGGCTCATGGTACGAAGAAGCGCAAGCACCCCGCCGAGACTACCGCAGACAAGCTCAAAGCCATCGCCCTGTCCAAGCCCCCCTCTCCGGGATCCCTCATTAAGCAAGTCCAGGTAATGTCTCTTGTTGACGATCTTTTTCTCGATCTTGATCGTGTTTTTTCATCTAACACGCAGTACTAGTACTGGTAGTACAACTTTCTGGGTGATCTTGCATGTGATTTTAGTGTGCCAAATGACGGTTCTAAATTCCTCTTTTGACCAAAACATGCGAGAGGTTGACACTGATTTCTTATAGATTACTTTCAACTACTCCCTCTGTCCCAAATTTCTTGTCTTAGATTTGTCTAGATACGGATGTATCTAATACTAAAATGTGACTTGATACATCCGTATCTAGACAAATCTAAGACAAGAATTTTGGGACGGAGGGAGTACTTTATGAACATCAATGCTACCTTTTAAGAGGGTATATTTGCCTCAGTAACTTGTGTTATGGATATTGCATGTAATCCCTCTGCTCTCATGCCTTTGAAGACATGTTCTAGTGTCTTTGTTCACTCATTTCTGTGCGTATATGTAGTCATATATGGAGTATAATATCGAAAATCATCTTATATTTCTGAACGGAGGTAGTAATAAAATATGGTTTCTGTTTGAATTAGAACCAGGTCCGCGGTGGAGATGAAGTTCTCAAAGTCATGCCGTGTGAACTGGAAGACCTGATGATGAGTTCTACTGCTGAACTATCCAGCTGCTGTGTCCTTGTCGCCACGTGTCCTGAACTAGTGTTTTCCTGTAGCATTGTTGTCAGGCGTGTTCTCGAGGCTGTACTTGACCACAACAATTTCCTGGCTGTGCCTTCGATTACGAAGGGTGTGGTTCTTGTAAAGCTTCCCAACAAATCTGATGCGGCCTGTCTTCATCATCATGTTTATGAGTGGAAAGACCACTCTGTTAGGTTCTCCAAGGTTGACAAGATGGTGATGGTGCATGTAGACATCTCACACGAAGTCCATGGCCTAGTCAGTTATGCGGGGTTCATCCCGTAGGTCGGTGGCAAGAAATAGTCTGCAGAGTTTAGTTAGTGCAACTTTGCTTGTCTGTAGTAAGTACTATTGTTCAGTACTTGATTTGTGTTTGTGAACCCTGTATTGTTTATTAGTACTGCCGCTTTTGGTGTGTGAACGGTCTATGTTAATGTCTATGTTAATGTCTGTCCATTCAATTCAGTCTGTATATTTTGAAGTATCCAGATCATATTTTTTTGTGAGGACGGTTTATCAATTATGGTTACACTCCAATATCTGTATGCATTGCAGGGTTTATCGCACCCACCAGGATTTCCAGTCCCATGGATGTTCGGTCCATACGATTTGTCACGACCTTTGGACTGTCCTGCTTGTGGGAGTAGGCGGGGCCCCTGCATGCCACGCGTAGTTGGACGATCAATCTTCTGTTTAGTACTTCAACATAGTGATTTCCTGGTAACGATTCACTCGTGTCACATCAAGTAAATCTTATTGATTTACTGTCTAAATCTTATTGATTTAATGTCATGTTTTCTTTCTTTTCCTGCAATTTTACGATGCAGGTTTTGCCATGTGACATTCATCACAAAATAAACCGTTTGGTTTGCTCTACGATGGCTATTTTTGCAGGTTTCACTTCTTATGTTGGGTCAGTAACGAAGGCACTGTCCATCACTTATATTACTGGAAAAAATTGGATCAGTCTGTTGTCTGAGTACAAGCCGAATCCCTATGATGAACTGCAGTTTGGTTTAACAAAAAAGCCACAATTAGTACTTCTCACGTTTAAAAGAAACGAAGAAAAAAACTAGATCACCGTCATGGATCCTAGTCAAGTTAGAAAGTTGATCATAGCAGACCAGACACGATCGCCGCTGTCTCGCACAGATCGAGCATCGACAGTTGCTCTAGCACTGACAGCGGCAGCAGCTCAGTCTGATCCAGCTGAGGATTTGGCACCGACCGCGTCAGCGGATTAGTCTCATCTACCGGAGGATCGGGCATCGACACCGGCACCTGCTCCGACACCGGCACCAGCTCTACAAGGAGCACCATCTCCGGTAGCAGCAGCGGCTTCGGCACCTGCACCAACACATGGACTTGCATCTTCTCTGGCCCGTGCAGTTGCACCGGCAACAGACTGGGCTGCAGTTCGCACTTCATATACCAAATTCCTTACAAAAACCCACATGTCCACCTTGTTGGTAAGCATTGGCCGCCCAAGTGCTTCGTTCTTTTTTCTTTCCATGTTGCTTCACATGATTCACTGTGTTGATCTAACTGTTTGGGTATGTCTTCTTGTTTCGAAACAGAGAATTCCTAGAGCAACGAGGGAGTCATTCAACAATCCAGGCGACCACTGCCAAGTTTCTCTTACCATGCGCAGCCTTGGTGTGAATGAACCTGCTCAATATACCGTAAGTACAAAGGATGGTCGCATGATGATTGATGCTAAAGGATGGTCAAGGTTCAAATCTAAATCATATCTTGTGGTAGGGGATGATGTCAAAATCGAACTTTCTCGGCAAGGAGAGCTGGTCCAAATCAACTTTGAAATTCTTCAGTAGCAGCACGCAACTGCCGAACTGATCTATCCTCCGAGAGATTTTGATGTAATAATCTGGCATGGTGAAACAAGTGTCCTGTGTGTATACGTAGTACGATAGTATTATTTATCACATGGTATATCGTTGATAGAATTGCAACTCTGATTGCTGGTTAGGAACTGTCATTCGATTTCATTCCAACAGCTGCCGTGCTTTATTCAATTTTGTGTATTCGCCTTGCGACAGCATCTAAAACCAGCGCCGTACGGATCGCTTGCAATATGAAAAGCGCTAAGGTAGAACACATGGGCCCCCAAACATGCCGGGTCGGCCTGTAGCCCAAAGTCCAGAACCATGAGCCTATCTGAGTATTATATTCTCAGCTGAACCCCCATAAAAAAGCTGAACCCCCATAATGCCCGTGCGTTGCAGAGGGAGTATATTTCTCGGCAAGCTGAGCCTATGATATAAAAGATTTGTATATTTCTTTACAGAGGGAGTATCTCTTTGTCAAAAAATATATTTATGTGTAACTAGTTACTCCTGTCTTTCTACTTCCTTTCGTTGATATGTGGGGCAACCGGCAACGGGGTCCACGTGCCATATGCACAAATTAGAGTGCACAACTTCACGGTAGACACACCCAGGTCGTAGCGCCGCAGTAATGCCCAATGAGCCGTCAAATCAACCCCCCCTTTCCAGCTTTAGCAGTAAGTTGGACGGACGAAGCGGCAATATTTCACTGGGCCTGAATCCCCTTCTCCCTCGTCTGCTTGTTCAGAGAAAACCCCCTCTCGGCGATTGCATAGGGTTTTCTCATGGAGAACCAGGTACGAATTCTTCATCCATCCCTGATAAATTCAAGTCCCTTGGTCGCAGGTAATCCTAGGATGGCAGCCGCTGCCGTTCATGCATTTTTCTTCCTACTGAATCTAGTGTGTTTCATTTGCAGTGCCCAAAGTGCGAGTACCCTACAGGTTTCCGCGCCCTCGGCGAGACGCCACACTTGTTCCTTCTCATCCTAACACAACATTTTGAAACGCGCACAGTATGTTCCTAGAATCCTCTTTTCCATCCGGGAGGGTGGGGCTTTTTTGAACATGCTGTGTTCTCATATTATTTTTCCTGCAGTGTATTATTTGCTCTGCCAGAACACATGTACTCAAGATGCTCGGCCTTGCCAAAACTGAATACACTAGTTTAATGGTCACAGTGAAGACAAGCCATCGATATAAGTTCCGAGTTGGGTTCATGAACCAAGAAGATCGCTGCTTTTTTTATGGCCGGACTTGGATAAACTTTCTCAAGTGTTACGGACTGAAAGTTGGCGCACGAATGTTGATGGAAATAGCAGAACCTAGTCTCATCTTCACTGCGATCTTCCACCCCGACGTTGTTCCAATTGTTCATCCATGTTAGTTTTGTATCTGGTTCTTGCTTGTTGCCTCGATTACTTCTTAATCCACCTATTCTGTCTAACTAATCACAATTTAACTTTAGAAGTGGCAACGAATCTCTCACGAAGATGCTACTTCTAACTAATATTTTCTTATAATTGGTGGCACGTGTAGGTTTTTTCAGAGTTAAGCAGTCTGCTCGTTTGTTACTCTGTAATAACTCGGCTGTTACTAATGGCACTGAAGTTGACTGGATCGACATCCATAAGTTCCTACACTTTATTGATCGTCTTGAGGTCCTTGTGGGGCGTTTCAATGGTGGAAGGCCACGTGGGATATGTGTGCCACTGCTGCACTCGTTGAACAGGTCCAACTGTGTCGAGAAACATATGGTACGAGCTGTTTTCTGTTATATATGTTGTTCATAAACTATTGCTTATACACAGTTTTACAGCTGTGATCTTCTTGAAACAGGAACTGCCGAGTTCTATTGTTCCTATACAGATGCCTGACCATGGTCGGGTCAGACTTGCTCTTGGTCACAACATGATGTTTATGTCGACCTACTCAATTCCCCTTGGAGGTGAAAAGATACTTATTCATGGGTGGTCTCAAATAATGAAGGCCCGTCCATCTTGGAGAATAGGATAGAAGATTATGTTCATGCTTTTCCATGGCTCTAAAGCGAATATCCTGTTTATTGACCACGTTGCGAGATGAAACCGCTTTCAGAAGGTTGTGGATGCGCAGGGTGGCGCCTGGGCCTTGTCCTGGGGCTTGGCGGCCTCACCCTTGGTTAACTGTAGGCAAAGTAGCACTGTTCGAGGCGTGCTTTGTACGGTTTAACCTGTGTAAGTACTCATACTGCTTTCAGCTTTGGTAGTTAGGTGCCCCTGCTGGTTTCAGTTAAGGTTGTTAAGTACTCCTGCTGCTTTTACAGTCTGTCATGTTTCTTCAGTCCTGTCTTCCTCCAGCCGCCAAAACCAAACCAGCGCCGGCGGGGCCGCCTGCTTCCGCCTCACACGGCTGGCTGCGCCTCAGCGCACGCATCGCCGCCCCACCGTCTCCTAAATCGTTAACGCCGACGTCCTCCGCGTGCTTTGGTGCGCTCGCCGCGGCGCCGCCCTCTCGCGTTGTCAACATGGTCAACAAACAACAGGAATCGGAAGAAGTACGTGGAGAGGATGACAGTAGGGGCCCACCACGTCAGCGTATGGAAAAATAAAATGCTTCCTCCTAGTGTTTTCCTAACATTTGGGACCCACGACATTGTGAGCGTATATAGTCAATAGACAAGAGAACAGCACAAGATCGGCTGACACCTGGGACGTAGCTACTCGAGCAGTATTTTTTTGTTTGGTATTGTTGAGATGGAGCAGGGTTTGAACTGGGCTGTGGCCCGTCTAGCCCAGGCTTATATTTTATGTTCACCATGTGACCAGCCCAGCTATTTTTTCTTTGTGAAAATGAGCCCGGTTTATTTTTTCTGAAGAATACCCAATCCAGTCCTACTAATTTTTCTACACCCTGATGGGCTGCAACTCTTTCAAGACGCCTGCAAATCTAGAAAGTATTATGAAATGGGTTGTAAATATAAAAACATATGACAAATTGGCAATTACTTTATAATTTCTGATTTTTTTCACATTTTCAGATTCCTATTTCACTGGGCATTAACCTAATTTAAATATATCTTCAAAGTACTTTAAATCTGGCTCGACATTTCGGTATTAAAAATAGTTTGGAACCCACAAAAATATGCAAAATTGGCCCTGGCCAACCAAAAAAACGACTGCAATAAATTGCATAAGAAGTTGCCATGAGCTAGATATAAATTATTAAAAAAAGAGGGAGTGGTCTGACTTGTGGGCCAGTCTAGTTGACGCGTATGCAAGATTTTTTTAGTTATTATATACATCAACAAACGATTCTAGCAGACATAACAGTTGGATGTCAATCCAACGGCCATCGTGTTTCTTCAATCTCTGATCTTCTTGCTCCAGCCGCCAAAGCATGGCCGGCGGGACCGCCTACTCCCGCCTCCCGTGGCCGGCTGTGCTGCCGTGCAGGCCTCAGCGCCCCCTACTACTCCCACCGCTGGCCAGGGCATCCCTCTACTCACCCACATCCCCTGTTATTCTGCGGCGACGGCAGCCTCACACCGCAGCCGAACCGGTGAACCCTCATAGTCCTCTCCGCGCGGGCTTCCACTGCCGTGTCTTCCCCGGTTCCGCGTCGTCCCATTCCTAGGCCTCGCCGTCGTCCACCGCCGTGGTGCTCTCAGTGCGGCGTGGTCAATGTGGTCAACGACCGACTTCCGTCGGAAGAGTACTGTACGTGGAGAGGCTGACAGCTGGGTCCACGGCAGCCGCAAGGAAGTGCCTCCTTATTACGCGGAAAATAATTATTCCTCCACCTGACAGCAGGGACCCACCGGACGGGCCACCAGTATTTCGACAAAAAAATGTTTCCCCCTGACTGCTGGGACCCATAGGACGGGCCACCATATTTCGCGAAAAAAACGCTCCCCCCGCTGTCAGCTCGGACCCACCGGAAGTGCCTCCTTGTTACGCACAAAAAAATGAATACCCCCTGCTAGCTGGGACCCACCCTTGTTGGAGGCTGACTTGTGGGCCTACTAAGTTGACTGGGACGGAGGCCTTTGTCAACTTTAGTCAATATATGAACGATTCTAGCTCCAGTGACCGTACGATGTCCATCCAACGGCCGTACTGCTTCTTCAACCTCTGGTCTTCTTGCTCCAGCCGCCCAAAGCAGCGCCGGTCGTGCCGCCTGCTCCTGCCGCCCGTGGCCAGCTGTGATGCCGCGGAGGCCTCACCGCCCCCTACTACTCCCACCGCTTGCCAGGCCATCCCTCTATGCACCCACACCCCCTGTTATTCTGCGACGACGGCAGCCTCACACCGCAGCCGAACGAGTGAACCCTCATACTCCTCTACGCGTGGGCATCCACTGCCGCGTCTTCCCCGGCTCCGCGTCGTCCCCTTCCTAGGCCTCGCCGTCGTCCATCGCCCTGGTGCTCTCGGCACGGCGTGGTCAACGTGGTCAAGGAATGGCTTCCCTCGGACGTGGACTGCACGTGGAGAGGCTGACAGCTGGGTCCACGGCCACAGCAAGGAAGTGCCTCCTTATTATGCGCAAAATAATTATTCCTCCACCTGACAGCGGGGACCCATTGGACGGGCCACCGTATTTCGTGAAAAAAACGTTTCCCCCTGACTGCTGGGACCCACCAGCTACATCTTCGCATGCAAGGAAGTGCGTCCGAAAAAAACAATTCGCCCCCCTGACTGCTCGGACCCACCAGCTACATCTTCGCACGCAAGGAAGTGCGTCCGAAAAAAACGATTCGCCCCCCTGACTGCTGGGACCCACCAGCTACATCTTCGCACGCAAGGAAGTCGACTGGGCAAAAAAACAAAACGATTCGCCCCCCTGACTGCTGGGACCCACCAGCTACATCTTCGCAGGCAAGGAAGTGCCTGACACTCGGGACCCACCTGGTTGAAGCGTACGTAGCGTTGTCATGCTGGTCGCGAACGTGTACATACATATATACTGGTCGATGTAGAGGCGCGCACGTGTCGTAGTAGAGGCGCGCACATAGCATGTACACGTACGTACAGCGGCCAGGGTGCAAGAAAGAAAATACGGCCACGTACGTACATACGGGCAGGGTCTCGAATGCCTACTCGCGCATACGTACGGCCAGGGCTCGTGTTCATGGCTGGGTCGGAACAGAGAAATAGCATCGTCATCGTGTTCATGGGGAGGCAACGGAATGCGTCGTGTTCATGGGGAGGCAACGGAATACGTCGTGTTCATCGGGAGGCAACGGAACGCGTGGGAGCCAACCGGCTGGGTCGGAACGGAATGCGTGGTCGTGTTCATCAGGAGGGCTTGGACGAAACAGGCGATGGAAACGAGGCCTGGCGTATCGCAAAACTGAGGAAACGGCCTTGTGTTCGACCGGCCACGTTCGAAACGGGATCCTGTTCATCGGGAGGGGTCTGGCATACCGCAAAACGGAGGAAACGGACTTGTGTTGGAGCGCTACGGTTGAAACAGGGGTCCTGTTCATCGGGAGGGGTGTGGCGTACCGCAAAACGGGACTCCACGGGATACTGTTCATCTCCACCGTCGACCTCCTCTAGCCTCCACGGGCTACCGTCGATCTCCTCCAGCCTCCACGGGCTCATGCTCATCCAGCCTCCACCGCGCGCTACTCCACCGGCTACTGTTCAACCACCCCTCCACCGTCTACTGTTCATCCAGCCCTCCACACCACGGGGTCCTGTTCAACCACCCCTCCATGGGCACCCCTCCATCGTCTACTGTTCATCCAGCCCTCCACACCACGGGGTCCTATTCATCCAGAGGCAACGCCACCGCTCACTGTTCATCCAATCGATCGGCTTCAGTTAGCAGTAGTAGCGAAGGAATCGCTCGATCGGGTTCAGTTAACAGCCACTCGATCAATCGCTCGGGTTCAGTAACGCGTAGCCTGCAGTGCAATCGCTCGGGTTCAGTTAGAGCCCAACGCCTCGCTCGGGTTCAGTTAGAGCCAACGCCTTGCACACACGCGCGTACGTGTATGAGAGAAACGTGCATCGCTCGGCCCCCGACGTCCCACCGTAACCGGGAACTCCCCGAAATTTTCCTCCCCCTTGCTTCTACCACGGTTTTTTCCGTCATGGATGGCCCAAAGAATGTCATGCAGCTGCGTCTCCGGCCCGCCCAGGACAAAAAGCCCATTTTCTGTCATGATTTTTTGTCATAGAAGTAGGAGCCCACCACATCTATGATGATACCGGGTTTTGTCACAATTATCGTCATAGAAGTGTCATATGTATGACAGAAAAAAAATTCGTTCGGCCCAAAATGTCATGGATGTTTCTTTTTTTGTAGTGGGAGGAGGTGGATGTCGAGTAAGCATCTTGCTCCTTTTTCGCCATCTCTGTTTCCTCAATCTGTGTCGCATGTCTTGACTTGTTTTCATCTTTGCAGGGACGCAGAGACGCTGGCCTAGAGGGTGAAGAGGGCCAAGGCCTCAGCGGGCGGCCAGCCCCCGGCTGGTACTTCAAGGGCGCCACTGGTGGTGTTGAGCAGCCCGGACAGCAGCCCCCGGCGCAGCCCCCAGCGTAAATTCATCACTCACCCCTCGTCGTCATGTGTCATGGGTATGATACTTTGGCGCTGACCTCGCCGTGTATGCAGGAGGAGAGCGGCAGCAGGAGGAGCCAGAGAGGGCAACTCTCAACACGCCGCCCCCATCAACCATGCCGCCCCAGGCAAGGGCGCCAAGCACCGAGCCCACGCACATGGAGGAGGAGGAGGAGAACTTGGGCGCCGGTGGCTTCGCCTCGGCGCCGAAGGTTGGCGGGGAGGGGGCTTCTGCTTCCCAGCCCGACGCTGGTAAGTTTTTGGCCTTCCGCCCCTGTTCTTTCTCTTCTTTTTGAATCTTGGTCTTGGCTTTGTCTCATTCCCCTCTAGGTGTCTAGATCGTCCATCGGCGGACCAGGAGGACATAGACGCCATTATCGAGGATGTCGCCAAGGACGCCGCAGCACATGCCGAGAAGGTCGCTGCCGAGGAGTCCGCCAAGGGTGCTGCCGAAGACACCGCCAAGGGGCCTGCCGGGGAGCCTGGCAAGGCTACTGCTGAGGAGGCCGGCAAGGGGCCTGCCGGAGAGACCGGCAAGACCGCCACCGAGGAGGAGGTGGTCGATGACCAGCCTTCCTCCTCCGCCGCCTCTTGCTCCGGCAGGTATCTGAGGGTGACCGACGACCTCTTCATCCACCTCCCAGGGGCATCCAGCTCCAGGGTGCCCGTCGTGGGAGAGGTGTTCGACGAAGAGGTGCTTGCCGCCGCCGGGATCGACGTCGTCGACGAGCCGAGCGCCGGTGGCGACGGCTCTCAGGAGGAGCGGCTTCTCCAGGCCATGGGCACCAATTTCCGGAAGCTCCAGGCGCTCCACAGCGCCCGCCTGGACAAGGCCAAGTACATGACGACAACGGTGGACAAGGCGGAGGCGGACCTCAAGGTGCGCGTCGCCGAGGCACAGACTTGGTTCCGCCAAGCTAGCTAAGAGCTGAAAGCTGCCCAGGGCGAGCTGGCCAAGCGCGACGTGGAGCTCACCATGAAGCTGGCCGACATCGAGAAGGCCCAGGAGACGGCGGAGGGCTTGGCCGCTGCAGCCGAGGCCACCCGGACCCAGCATCAGGCCGCACTAAAATCCCAGGAGGAAGACCTCGCAAAACGCAAGGCGGACCTCGACGCCAAACTCCGCGCCAAGGATGGGGAGGTGGAGAAGCTTCTCGTGCAGTGGACCCAAGAGCTGGAGCAGAGGCACAGGGAGGCGCTCGATGCCCAGGCTCTGGTTCACGCCGGCAAGGTGAAGGACCTGGAGGTGGAGCGGGACGGGCTGAAGGACCAGGCCCTGACGGAGGCGCAGGGCGTGGCCGTTAGCAGGGCCGGGGAGCTCTCCGAGGCCAACAACTCCATCAAAGGCCTCAAGGTGAAGTTGGAGGGTCTCGAGGGGATGATGTTGGAGAGCAAGGCCCGGGAAGGGGATCCTGGCCAAGGATCTGGAGAACGAGAAGTAGCCGCGGAAGAACGAGGCCGCCAACCACAAGGATGTTGTGGACGGTCATGACCGCTGGGTCGGCCGTCTTGTGGACGTCACCGGCAGGATCACCGCGCAGCTAGCCGCCATGGGGATGCCAAATGTGAGGTACGCCCCGGAGCGCAGCAGGACCACCAACGCCAAGCTGAACCTGTTCTTCGAGGGTGTTCTCGGGGCCCTGGAGCAGTTCCACTCCAACAGGGCGGCTTCACTGGCTGGCGAGAATCGAAGGCTCTGCCGGGGTGCCATGACCAAGGTCCTCACCAAGGTGGCATACTGGAACCCCACCCTTGACTTCGACGCCGTGCTGGAGAGCTTGCCGGAGGGTACTGACCTCGCGCCGCTCAAGGAGCGTATCGAGCCCATCATCAGCCTCATCGACGGAATTCAAAGGGTGGAGGGCCAGCGCCGGGATTAGGCACCCCGTTCCTTATCGCCGCTGCAGGTTCATGACCAAGACAATTTCTATCTTTAGTTAGAACCGCAGCAACAATTTGGTGTAATATAACTCTGCAGTACTTTTGATATTATGCATGTTATTTCCCTGTTCGATTCTCCCTTGTATTTCCACCCTACGTTTAACTGGGTAGGCTTGCCGGCGCGTAAACCCAGGGCGGCGTCTTGAGGACGGATCCCCATTGGCCTGCCGGGTGTGTTTGCTGCCGGGCAAACCACCTCACCACCCTCGACGCGGCCGCTCGAACTGTCGAGCTTGACTCGAGTCAGAATCGAGAGCGTTGCCAAGTTGCGGAAGGCAACCCTGCCACTCTCGACGCAGCCGCTTGAGCTGTTGAGCGGACTCAAAACAGAACAAGGGCGTTGCCAATTGCGGGAGGGCCCCTTCGTGTGCAGGTTTTCCATACATAGGCAGGATCTCCGAGGACGATAACCTTATGTATAAAAGGAAATAGCTCAAGGATCTAGATGACTTAGCTTTTCTGTTGCCGCGCAGGCGTCCTTCGCGCTCACAGGCGGCGCCATTTTCTCCTGGTCGTCTTCTTCTTTAGAAGCCATGGCGATGAAGAACTGCTAGGCTAACTGCTAGACCAGATTCTCACAATTGCGCCCCCTACCTGGCGCGCCAAAGATGTCGGTGGGAATTGACCCCTATGGGATCACAAGAATCCCTACTATGGTTGCCGGGGTGCTGGGTTGTGAGAAGAGCAGGATTAGCAGTCAACACAAGGATCGTTGTACCCAGGTTCGGGCTGCGAGGATGCGTAATACCCTAGTCCTGCTTTGGTGTGTATTTGAGTGTTCTTGAGCTCTCGAACTAGCTATGGTGGTTGCGTAGTTCCAAAGAGCCGAATCCCTCTCCAGTATGCCAAGGGCCTCCTTTTATAGTCGAAGGGGCTGCCACAGTGGCACACAGGAGGTGGAAAGGCCTACAGTGCTGCGTGCTTATCGCTCGTGTTACAGGACAAGATGCATTTAATGCGTAGCTTAGGTGTCCCCTAGCTTTATCATGTACGGGAGCGAGGCCCGTCCCATCCATCGCTGCTCCTCTTCGCTTCGACATGCGCCCTGGCCAGCGATGCATGCGGTGCCATGTAGGCAGGCAGGCAGCTGAGGTGGTGCGGTGGTAGGGTCTTCACGAAGATCTGCATGCCGCCATGCAGGTGCTTGCTGATCTGGCCTGGAAGCTGCATGTCGCCACACAAGTGCCTGCCCAGTTGGTCAGGCTGGCAGCTACATGCTAATGGCGGTGGAAACTTGGCTGGTGCGGGCCTGGCAGTGGCCCCGCTGATGTCCTCGGCAAGGGCCTTGCCGGGGACCCGGCAAGGGTCTTGCCGTGGCGCGCAGTCGTCCCCGGCAAGGATCTTGCCGGGGGTCTCGTGGCTTTCCTCGGCAAGGATCCCGCCGAGGGTCGACGTCTTCTGGTCCTCATTTGATCTCATATACCTATGGTCTTGAAAAAGATCTGCATGCCACCACATAGGTGTCTCCCGAGCCCTGGTCCAATCGTAGTTGGTTGGGTCGGAACCTGTGGGCTCAAGGGTGGCCCGCTCTGTTGCTGTTTCGACAGGTTGCCCCGGCAAGGTTCTTGCCGGGGCTGCGGAGGCCGCCCCGGCAAGGGCCTTGCCGGGGGTCTCCACCTCGCCCCTTTGTTGTCTTGTGTTTCTGGCCTTGGCGTTGCCTCTGACCATCTTGTTCCTCTGGCTTCTCCCCGGCTTCCCTCCCCTGCTCTGCTTAGTGTGGCCATGGGCGCGGCCCCGACTGTCCGTGAACAAGTAGAAGGGTCAAAAGGAGCGCCCCTACTTTTGTGCACCGACAAAGAGTTTTTCAATGAAAGACCTCGGTGAAGCTGCTTATATATTGGGCATCAAGATCTATAGAGATAGATCAAGACGCTTAATTGGACTTTCACAAAGCACATACCTTGATAAAGTTTTGAAAAATTTCAAAATGGATCAAGCAAAGAAAGGGTTCTTGCCAGTGTTACAAGGTGTGAAGTTGAGTCAGACTCAATGCCCGACCACTGCAGAAGATAGAGGGAAACTGAAAAGTGTTCCCTATGCTTCAGCCATAGGCTCTATCATGTATGCAATGTTGTGTACCAGACCTGATGTGTGCCTTGCTATTAGTTTAGCAGGGAGGTACCAAAGTATTCTAGGAGTGGATCACTGGACAGCGGTCAATAACATCCTGAAATACCTGAAAAGGACTAAGGATATGTTTCTCGTTTATGGAGGTGACATAGAGCTCGTCGTAAGTGGTTACGTCGATGCAAGCTTTGACACTGATCCGGACGATTCTAAATCGCAAATCGGATACGTGTTTATATTAAACGGTGGAGCTGTCAGTTGGTGCAGTTCTAAACAAAGCGTCGTGGCGGGATTTACATGTGAAGCGGAGTACATAGCTGCTTCTGAAGCAGCAAATGAAGGAGTCTATATGAAGGAGTGCATAACTGATCTAGGTGTCATACCTAGTGCATCGGGTTCATTGAAAATCTTTTGTGACAATAATGGTGCAATTGCCTTGGCAAAGGAATCCAGATTTCACAAGAGAACCAAGCACATCAAGAGACGCTTCAATTCCATCCGGGATGAAGTCCAGGTGGGAGACATAGAGATTTGCAAGATACATACGGATCTGAATGTTGCAGACCCGTTGACTAAGCCTCTTCCACGAGCAAAACATGATCAGCACCAAGACTCCATGGGTGTTAGAATCATTACAGTGTAATCTAGATTATTGACTCTAGTGCAAGTGGGAGACTGAAGGAAATATGCCCTAGAGGCAATAATAAAGTTATTATCTATTTCCTCATATCATGATAAATGTTTATTATTCATGCTAGAATTGTATTAACCGGAAACATAATACATGTGTGAATACATAGACAAACACAGTGTCACTAGTATGCCTCTACTTGACTAGCTTGTTGATCAAAGATGGCTGATTTTCCTAGCCATAGACATGAGTTGTCATTTGATTAACGGGATCACATCATTAGGAGAATGATGTGATTGACTTGACCCATTTCGTTAGCTTAGCACTTGATCGTTTAGTTTACTGCTATTGCTTTCTCCATGACTTATACATGTTCCTATGACTATGAGGTTATGCAACTCCATAATACCGGAGGAACACTTTGTGTGCTACCAAACGTCACAACGTAACTGGGTGATTATATAGGTGCTCTACAGGTGTCTCCGATGGTGTTCGTTAAGTTGGCATAGATCGAGATTAGGATTTGTCACTCTGATTGTCAGAGAGGTATCTCTGGGCCCTCTCGGTAATGCACATCACTATAAGCCTTGCAAGTAATGTAACTAATGAGTTAGTTACGGGATGATGCACTGCAGAACGAGTAAATAGACTTGCCGGTAACGAGATTGAGTTAGGTATTGAGATACCGACGATCGAATCTCGGGCAAGTAACATACCGATGACAAAGGGAACAACGTATGCTGTTATGCGGTTTGACCGATAAAGATCTTCGTAGAATATGTAGGAACCAATATGAGCATCCAGGTTCCACTATTGGTTATTGACCGGAGACGTGTCTCGGTCATTTCTACATAGTTCTCAAACCCGTAGCGTCCGCACGCTTAAAGTTCTGTGACGATCTGTATTATGAGTTTTTGGGTTTTGATGTACCGAAGGTAGTTCGGAGTCCCGGATATGATCACGGACATAACGAGGAGTCTCGAAATGGTCGAGACATAAAGATCGATATATTGGAAGCCTATATTTGGCATCTGAATGGTTCCGGGTAAAATCGGGATTTTACCGGAGTACCGGGAGGTTACCGGAACCCCCCGGTAATTGTATGCGCCTTAATGGGCCATAGTGGAGAGAGAGAGAGAGGAGGCCAGGGCAGGCCGCACGCCCCTCCCCCTCTGGTCCGAATTGGACTAGGAGGGGGGCGGCACCCCCTTTCCTTCCTCCCTCTCTCCCCCTTCCTTCTCTCCTAGTCCAACTAGGGAAAGGGGGAATCCTACTCCCGGTGGGAGTAGGACTCCTCCTGGCGCGTCCTGCTAGGGCCGGCCGGCCTACCCCCTTGCTCCTTTATATACGGGGGCATGGGGCACCCCATAGAGACACAAGTTGATCATTGATCTCTCTTAGCCGTGTGCGGTGCCCCCCTCCACCATAATCCACCTTGGTCATATTGTAGCGGTGCTTAGGTGAAGCCCTGCGTCGGTAACTTCATCAACACCGTCACCACGCCGTTCTGCTGACGAAGCTCTTCCCCGAAGCTGTACTGGATCGTGAGTTCGCGGGACGTCACCGAGCTGAACATGTGCTGAACGCGGAGGTGCCGTACGTTCGGTACTGAGGATCGGTCGATCGTGAAGACGTACGACTACATCAACCGCGTTGTCATAACGCTTATGCTTACGGTCTACGAGGGTACGTGGACGACACTCTCCCCTCTCGTTGCTATGCATCACCATGATATTGCGTGTGCATAGGAATTTTTTTGAAATTACTACGTTCCCCAACATTAAAGGCTTGAGATGAAACTGGCACATAATGAACAATGTATCGCTTTATACCCATTAATGGCCCATTATTTCGTCGGCCGTTTCTAGCCCGTGTTAACTTTCGGCCTTCTAAGGGCCCATTTATTCTTGGGCTCATTTCTAGAATTCGGTTAGTTATGGTCCGTTACTGGCCTGTTCCGTTTGTGGGCCAAATTCAGCCCGTGGTTACATTCGGCCTGTTTGTGAACCATTAACCCGTTGGGCTGTTTTCATAGCGTTATCAAATACGGCCTATTAACGCCCCGTTATGGTCCTAGAATAGTACGGTCCATGTTTGGCGAAATGATGATACGCCCCGTACAAGGCCCATGGATCCTATGAACCGTAGAAGACCAATGGATCCTACGGCCCGTAGAAGGCCCATGGATCATACGGCCCGTAGAAAGTCCATGGATCCTATGGCCCGTAGAAGGCCCATGGATCCTACGGCACGTACAAGCCCCTTGGATCCTACGGCCCGTAGAAGGCCCATGCATCCTACGGCCCGCAGAAAGCCCATGGTTACAACCGTCCGTGTGTTGCCATGATTATTGTGGCCTAGTTACCAAAAATAGGCTATTGTGGACACTAGAAAAACGTGGAAAAAGAACTGAAGTGACTACTAGCAAACAACTAAACAAAGACAATAAGGAAATAAATAAGCAAGCAACTAACGCTAGGCTATTACAGCTATTACACATATTACATCCACTAGGCATCAAAGTTCGCCACCAGTGCGAATATAGGGAACAAAGAAGCATATTACATACACTGGCCGTCAAAATTGGCCACCAGTGCAAATAAACGCGGCAGCAAAACAAGAGCATAAATGAAACAACTTCAGAAGAGCTCAAGAAACGTTATCCTGGGAACCCACCATGCTGGCAATAAGCTTAGCAAGCTTATTAGCTTTGTCCTATTTGGCGCTAAAATCCTCCAACGCTTGCTGTTGCACCAGAAAGTATGCATCTGAATGCTCCAGGGACTTCCGCAGTCCTTCCGGTTCTTGTCGCGGCACACCTGATCGATGTCTTTCAGCTTGTAGTTGAGACTCAAGAAACCA
The DNA here is from genome assembly GCF_018294505.1 of Triticum aestivum. NCBI lineage: Eukaryota > Viridiplantae > Streptophyta > Magnoliopsida > Poales > Poaceae > Triticum > Triticum aestivum. Next base: position 308,514,429 of record NC_057814.1, on the reverse strand, counting down.
AACTGATTCAGACAGTGAGTTTGAATAGCTTGTGCAAGCGGTAGTGGCCAGTAACTCAAACACTAAACCAAGACATGAATTTGGGGTTGTCTCACTGTCTTCAAGATAGTCTTCCTTAGCTGTTTTATCAGCTTTGTTGGAGACCAACAAGGATGTCTCACTATCCTAAACCTTATCTGCATTACTTCCTTTAACCATTGCTTAATAAGGCACTCTTCCCCAATATGTTGTCAGCATTCTAAAAGAAGAAACAAGCACACACATAACAGGTTTAGCATGTACTAGTATGTGAAACTCATTTTGGTGAACTAGTTCATTAGTAAGGTGGACAGGATTAAACTACCAAGTCTTCTATTTCCAAGTACTAGTACATAATAAAAGCATCAAACAAACATATATCTATGTCCTATGGTCACTGCATTGTCTTGCCAAATCAAAATAGAGACACGGTTCAAATCATATCAGTTCAAGACAAAGCGGCAGTGAAAGAATACAAAGTGTGGGAAACTACACGGCACAATAAGATTTCAGATGGGTACCACGGGTCTACATGTACAACAACACTATTGGCTTTGTTGTGATGCTAGTAATGTGCATGATATGAGAAGTCAACTATATACACAATTGAAATTGAAATCAACAGAGCTATTGATAAGAGCAATCCTATTAAAGAAACATGCGTGAACATACCTGCTGTGCCATTGGAGTTTCAATTGGATCCTTCAATTTAAAAATTAAGTTTGTATGAGTAAATACAGTGATAAAAGAGCAAAGAAGTATGCAAGATAGCAATGGAATCTTAAATTAGAACATTTGTTCTTAAGGTTTAAGCACTTGTTCTACATGAACAGAGTACAATAAGACGCAAGAATATAGTACTTAAAAATAGAAAATGAGCTCATAGACCTTACCACATTCTTGGTTCGGGACTAGTACAGAACAAGGCGTTCTCAGTCATCGTCCAGTAAATGTGTCTCAGGAGAACATAAGGGAATTTGATGAGTTTCTTTGCCAGTGAAGTATGTTTTCTTCATGTAATTCCGATACCGACACCAACCATTCTTGAAGATAGAAGAGGTATTAGCACAAGTTACCTCATCCTGAGTTTCCAAATTGGTCCTTCTCTATAGAGAAAAATGGGAAAAATTGTTGTATTATAACCATCATGGAGGTAGAATGTATGGGACAAAGCAAAGTACTTTCCATGAATAACATTACTTACACATAACTCCTGGACAAACACCTGCAACTGGCATTTTCCTTCATCTTCAGTATAATATTTCCAAGATGGGAAGATACGCACATAGGATTTAACAACATCAAATGCGATAAATGATAAACTACGAGTGGCTAGTTGTGCTTCCTCCACAGGAATAGGCGTACTAACTGGTGGATTTGGGGTTCGCCATGGTAGTACTGGCCCTTTGGGCACTGGAGCTGCCTTACTAACTGCTCTTGTTTGGGAGCTCTGTGGTGGAGATGGTGCTGCGTCAACAAGAACTGGATTACTATCTGCCGGGGATGGGGTTAGATTGGGTGAAGCTGGTTCTCTGTCCATCGCAGTAGGGGTACAATCTGCGAGAGTCTGGGTTATGTGTGGTAGGGCTGGTTCTCGTGCATGTACAACCGGGGTGCTATCTCCACCAACAGGTAGCACTGTTTTATTTGAAGACCGTGTTTTTACTCCGCTAGATACTGGCATCACCCGCTCCAATTCAAATGGCTGATAAACAGGAAACATAGCTGAATGTACAGACAGTGTATGAGAGACAGATGCAATAGATAGTGTGGAAAAAAGAGGGCATGAAATAGTTGACATGTATATTGTTTAACTAAAACGGATAGCATGACATAATTTCACATATATGATGTCTATCTAAACTGGATAGCATAGCATAACATAATTCAAAGATATGATGAATAACTAAACAGGATCGCATGACATAATTCACATACATGTTATCTAAGTAATCAGGATCGCATGATTTAATTCACATATGTGATTTACTTGCAAGATCCCATGCGTTGCACGGAACATCAAGATGCATTTATATGAGTAGTTTATCTTGTGAGGGAAAAGGATGAACGAGGGAAGGCCTTATTTGCAAATGTGGAGAGGGGTGTGGGTATCTTTTTGCAAAATTGCCAAAGTTTCCTTCCTATCCGTCAGATATAAATCAGACGGCCTATATTGCAGGATGGCAGGGACACCATCAACACCAACTCTGTTTTTTATAAGAGTAGAGATATACTAAACACAGGGCATTCGATATGATGTCTGAACTAAGAACATGGTGTTGAATATTGTGTATATGATGTCTAAACTATGCAATGCAAGACACCATATGCATGATATGAGTAGTATAACCGTGCCAAGTTAGAGCATACACCTCGGTGGGGGAATAGGACTGGTCATCTGTCTCTGAATCCATCTCTGAGGAGCTATCGGGACCCAACAAGAGATCTGCTTCGACAGGTAGCACTGTCTGCTCTGAAGGCCTTGTTTTCCCTCCAGATTTTCCATCTCCCACCCAAATGGCTGATTCACAGGAAGAGTAGTTTAATGTACAAACATTGTCGACAAATGGAAATGTAATGAAGAAAAGGATGGGCAAGATATCATTCAAATATATGATGCCTGGTTAAACAGGATAGCATTGCACATTTCACATATATTATGGCTGGCTAAAAGACATGAGACTGCATAATTCCCATATATGATATAGAAACTAAACAGGTGGCATTACAGAACATGTCTAAACTAAGCAGATGACATATATGATGTCAAAAGTAGGCACTACAAGGCAACATATGCATGATATGACTAACATCATTATGCCAAGGTAGAGCAAACACCTTGGTGGTAAATAGGAGTGGTCAGCTGCGTCTGAATCCGCCTCAGAACAGATATCTTCCTCTGGATTACAATCTGGAGAGGGGGGAGGGTTTGCCATTGAACCCACCATGGAGCGATGTCTGCATGACATTGTATTGCCGCGCAAAACTCTTCTCTTTTTCTCTACATGTTCAGCATGACTGTGTACAATATCTGACATGCATACGAAAAAATATGGTGAGATTATTTAAGGAGAGCATGCAGAAATCTAGAGTGATGCTAACAACCAGTGGATGGATCCAAAAATAACGATAGCAGGCTGATGATTGCTTTAATTTAATAAAAAGACAGATGATGATTGCTTTACTATTTGTTTCCCACCCAAGATGAACAACATAGGCATACCCTAGGTGAACCAGATATTAGATAGAGATACTATTCATTGTTGCCTCGATATGTGCCCCACAACTAATTTACAACTCAAGTTTGAACATTAATTTGGACCTGACATGGAGTCTAAGAGGTGAACAGGACGATAAAGTAGCAGGTAATTTTAAGCAATGCATAACATAAGCAGAAACAAAAGAGTGCGACCTCTCTTGTGGACCCGTGTACTCCTCAGGTTTATCTGCTGAGTCGATGATGCTGATGCCGTTGCGGTGGGTGCCGGCGGCAGGGAAGGAGATCTGAGGCGGCGAAAGACGGTCAGGAGTCATGATGTCTAGTTTGGTGGATGCTTTTGTCGATGGAGCAGCTCAGGTGAGGTGGACAACGTTGCGGCAGGAGCAGGACAAACCACACAAAGTTTCCTTCGACACCTACGTGTAACTGAAGTAATTCTTTAAGGGCTCATTTGGCTTGCATGATTCTAAAAACGCAGGGATAGGAAAAACACCGGAATAGGATAGGAATGCACATGGTAAATAGAGCATTTGTAAACACATGATTTCTGTCAACTTGGGTGTTTGGTTCACAAGAATTGGAAGAGCTGAGGAATGCAAAGAAACATGGCCAAAATAAAGTGAACCATATGAAAGCGTGTACAATTAGAATGTTATTCTGCCACTAATGCACTTGGTCTTGGTTTCATGCATACGATTTTGAAACGTAGGTCTAGGTGGATGTTTTGCTCCATTCCTTTCAACAAAATGCATGAATAGTTGAATAGTAGAGTGCCATAGGAAAATTTCCTATTGCTATGTTTTTCCATTGAACAAAAATAGCCCTAATGGATCGACATGAATGTAGAGTAATAAGTGATGCAACAAGTGTACAACCTCTTTGCCGTAGCTGCGTCGACCTCAGCATCATTGGGTTGGTCGCTGAAGAAGTTAAGGCAGAGGTGGCTGTCGGAGGTGTGGAGGAAGATCTGAGGAATTTGTAGATGGCGTCTAGGGCACTGCTCTGTTGTGATGGTTCGTTCTATCGTTGGAGCAGCTTCGGTGAGCCGTAAGACGTCAAGGCTGAAGCAACACAAGACAGACATCGTTAATCTCAAGTGGGATTCTAATAGCATCTCCAATAGATGATGTAAATAGATGTAAAATTTACATCACCAAAAACCACCTGACTACAACGAATGAGGTAAAAACTGTTGACTCTGGACTTAACTGTCAAAACTGAAATTTACTGTGGAATCTGAATGTTACTGTCGAAACTGAACGCAATGGTAGCAGAGAGGCACTTGACATGTAGTTTATGGAGGGCCTGCAGTTCATCTTCAACCTGCACCCCCCTAAGCCGCCAGCCGCCGAACCGCCGGACCCGCGCCGGCTCACTGCCTCACCGCCCCGAAACAACTCCCCACCGCTGGTCCGCCGTCAACCCGCCGCCCCGAAACAACTCCCCACCGCTGGTCCGCCGCCCCCACCCTGAACCCTAAGACAGATAGTGGGGTACCTCTCCGGCGAGCCCCCCTCCTCGCTATGGGTGGTTCTTCTTAACTCCGACGAGCCCCCGCACCCCCTGAAAATCGACTGACCCAAGAGTCGATTCAGTCGACTGAAGTGTAGCTAAATCGGTGCAGACCAGCAGCACGAGCGAGGGGGAGAGTAGCAGCAGCAGTGCGAGCGAGCGAGAGCCGGAGGAGCAGCAGCAGCAGCGCGAGCGAGAGCCGGAGCAGCAGATCCGGCTGGTATGGACGCCGCCGCCGAAGGGGCCTTGCACTGGGGGAGAGCCACCGTGGAGATGTCGCCCGCGGCGCTGGCTTCGAGGTAGCCACTCCATGGGGGTGCGGAATGGAGCACCGTCGGCGCTGGGAGGTCGAGTTAAGGAGAAGGTGCGATGCGATGAGTGTACAACCTCTTTGGTGGTGCCGAGTAGGCCTTGGCGTCGTCCGAGGATTCGGTGAGGATGTTTCAGTTCCGGTGGTGCAGGTTAAGGCGGCGCTGTGGGGATGGAGCAGCCGTGATTGACGAGTCGATTGTCGGAGCAGCTCCTTGGATGTGGAGGACGAGACGGCTGAACCGGCGGGACAACGAGATGGATGATGGATCCTCATCTGGGGTGGTGGACGAGGGACGTCGAGCTGTTGCGGTGGACGATGTTGTTGGGGCAGAGGCTCCGGCTGGGCAGCGGTGAGGTGGCCAAAGGAGGAGGGTGGGGTTTCGCGGCTGGAGCGGAGAGGTTATGGCGGCCTGGGATTTTGAATGGTGACAAGGAGGCGATGGGAGGGGGAACCATGACTTAGGGACGCGCTTGTCCGAAATGTAGGGTGTGTTACAAAAGTACCCCCACCGATTTGAACTAGCGGCCCTTTTGGCTCAGGGTTAGAAGGGGGATTTTGCGTGTCAGGATTTGGTAGCTGGAGGGAGTTTTCGCGCGGGTTGTAATTTTGGGATAGCAAGGCGCGAGTTGTGAAGGCGCCAGTTTTGGGAGCACGATATCTGAATTTTCGGGATATAACAAGGTGCGGGTTGAATTTTAGAGACAAGCCTAATGTGTAATATTGTACTTGTGCGTACCAAATCAATTCGCACTTCCCTCAACAAAAAAATGAAAAAATAAAACTATTCACACCACACAAAGAGAGAGTCTTGTCCCGTTTTACTATACAAATGCTATTCAAAGCTACTCATACCAGCATGTTATGTCCAATTAAAAAAATTCGTTGGCTGTATAATGCATGTAACCTACTCATCCAACATTTTAGTGCATTCCAAATGTCTATACTACCACTGCAATTCGAACTAAATTTGAATTTGTTTCTCTATTTCAATAAGAATCTACAATCATGATTGTTGCCAACTTCAACCATCATTCGTGTATTACCTTACAACACACCACATGATTACTATAGAGATAGATATGAACTATGTGTACTATATGAACTCGAATTCTATTTTTTGAATACACTTGATGTTGATTCCAAATAATAGTACATTTGATGTACTAACTATATATTCATAATCTAAACCATGTTCCATACGTACATCGTGTTTATCACACAAAGTATAGTGCCCCGCCCCCTACATTATGACAAGTATTTAGCCCTAAGCTGCAAAAGCCACACATTAGCCCAAATTATAATCAATGTTCTATATATTATATGTAGTACTAGCAAGATGCCCATGCGTTCCATGGAACATCGAGATGATCGAGGGGAGGCCTTATTTGCAAATGTGGAGAGGGGTGTGGGTATCTTTTTTCAAAATTGCCATAGTTTCCTTCCTATCTGTCAGATATAAATCAGACGGCCTATATTGCTGGATGGCAGGCACACCATCATCAACAACTCTGTTTTTTTATAAGAGTATAGATAAATATATTATATGTAGTATAACATGATCATAACAACACCATGTGTATCACCATTATATATATTCACACACGCGTCGGTTTAAAACACTATGATAAATTCTTCAAATATCCAAATTCACCTTTTATAATGAATTATGTTCTCTATTCGTCTTTTCCACCCACACAATCCTCTTATCTTTGTAGCTAGCTCTAACTTTCTCTCGTGCATGCACACGCCCGCATCCCTCTGACCCTCCCTCAGCATTCTCTAGCTCCATCGCACAAATTCGTCTTTTCACTTTAGGTCGTTCACCCACGGTGTGTGTAGGCCCCCCAGCTCCTTCTTTACGGCACACATCGATCGATATGCCTCTCTAGCTAGGTGTGCCTACCACAAACACAAGCTTTCCCTCTTCTCTTCTCACCGTCCATGCATCACTCCCACCCCTCTTTTCATCGATCTTGTACTCGCACACTCCTTTCCCCTCGATATAGTATGCCTCTCGCACCACCTCCTAGCTACATCCCTCTCTCTCTATCCTTCTCCCCGGGCCTTATTTGCTTGTAACACATACATGCATGTATACCAATCGATCTCCCTACATATACCTAGGTCAACATTAACTATTTTCCCCCACCCATCAATCGACGTACCTCACAAGTTATGTCTCTCCTCTCTCTGACAAAGGATGATTGATCTTCCGATGTAGTTACATCTTCTTACCATAGCCATATCATCCCCCTCATCATTCGTGCATGCCTCCTGTCCCGTCTCTTACACGCACGTGCACAGACAGGCAGCCATCCCCTCTCTTATTGATATTGTAGGTGTGCCCTCCATTTGTCTAGCAAGCCTCTCCCACCATTTGTTAGAAGCAACTCCACGACCACGCCCTCCAACACTCTAGCTCTGTTTCTCTCCCAACCTTATTCCTCTCCTACACATATGCATGGATGCCGATCGATCTCCCTCAATACGTAAGGTAGGCCTCTCTCCTCCTCCACACATATACCAGCCATTGTACCTCTGTAGCTAATTAGGTCTCCCCCACCCCACCCCCACCACACACCGATAGTCGAGCGCTGTAGGTAGGTATTCATGCCACAGAGACAAAATGCACCTGTCCTCTCTCATGTTCCAGTAGGCCAATCACCCTATATCTTTGACGTGGGCACACACAAATTCGATGGCACTCTTTATCGATTGCGCGCGCCCACACACACACCATCATCCCTCTCTTCGATTCTATGGATACCTCAACCCGATGATACCTCCACTCTCTTCTCGTGGATCGCCCCCTCTATATATATGATATATCCAGGACTCTATTTCACACACATTGCATATGTTACATTTTTTGATTAAAATATCATCCACATATATTTCTTGTCTATTTCTCAACGCCCCCCCCCCCAAAACACTCACGAACCCACACACTATATCTCTCTACGTCTGTATCTTTCTCACACAACCCCTAGGTGCACGTACTCACACTTCGTGCCAGCCACACCCGCACGGGTACACGGTGGAGCTCATTTCTGTATGAAATGGCAGCCCACGTGCAAATTTGAACACGTGTAGCGGTTGTTTACCTATGGAGGTCGTGTACCATGCGTGCACGAAACAAAGTTAGACTTGATGCATTAGCGCGTTATTTTTAAATAAATTTATATCGCTCAATGGCACGTATACAGAATATAAAATGATTTTTATGGAGAAAAAGGTAGTCCGCTCCACTATATACAATGGAGCCTGCCTGCCTTGGTTTGTCTCTCTTCAGAGTATCTCACACAAGGCGGCGGTGGCCTCTCTCTCTCACCGTTGGTCACTGATCCGGCCGCATCCTGTCCGCCGGCGGAAAAGGAGGATGTGCATCGTTTCTCCGTTCGACGGCGCCGAGGCAGCACGTCCTGATCTGCGGTACCCGTTGTTCTTTCTGACCAAGCTCCGGCGCGGTAGGGCCGACACCACCTGCTCGCTGCCGCAGTATGGGCAGATCCCGCCCGCCGCCGCTCTCCTAGTTACATCCCGACGACCCCCCAGGTATCCCCACCAGCCTTGCTCCACTGCCCGTCTTCCCACGTCGCTGCATGTGGAAAATCTTGCATGTGGATCTTCCATAGTTCTTTGCCCAAAAAGTAGCTCGTCCGGCGTACTTTCCATATTGCAATCTCGCCCTCACACCGTTTTAGACAAACACAACCGTGTTGTTATCTTCCCTTAGGACAAGGAACATGCTTCTTTTTGTCGTCGTATGTGTCATCAACTGTTATTGGCCAGTAATTGTTTCCTTTCTACCTCTTTTTTGCAAACAGGGCTATCCATTTCACCTCGTTGCTATTGCGACCTTTTAGTGAACTGCACAAATCACTTTTTTCTTAAGAGTGTTTTGTGTAGTTGTACTAAAATGTCACGCGGGCAACGTCTCTACATTTTAGTGCGACTGCACAAAGGGAGATTGGTTTTGCTCTATTCTCCTCATCCAACTCCAAGCATAATCTTCTCCAACTATTTGCTTAATCTTCTCCAACTATTTAGTCTTAAGAGAGACTACAAAGGTGACCGGCTTCTATTTGTGTGTTTATTGTTTAATCAACAGTCCTCTATTATTGTAATCACACTTAATATCTTCGAAACAGGGACGCTCAACTCTATTTTAGTGGAACTGCACAAAATGATCGGAGTGTTGCATGCTCCAGACAACTACTTTTTTCCCAACATGCCTTGTTGATTTAGACAGAGCTGGGGGGACGTTGCTGCCAATGAAAGCATGGATCAATTTTAATTTAATACCTTATCACAACTTTGTCTTCAGTTGTGATGTAAATATTAGCTCTAATCTGCTAATCATTGGGATGTATTAGCAAGGAAGTTAGTTTTTTATTGTTTCCGAAAGAGCATGGATGGCAAGACACACGAAACAAAAGTTGAAAGCTCAGAGCATTGTACAATTTCATGTTGCTAGAAAATTATTTGTATAGTACGTCAATTATGTAAAAAAAATGCTGGAAGCTTGATAACATTGCCAGAAGCCTCTTCAGCATCCGGGTCCATGTGCCATGCACAAAATTATACTTCCTCCGTTCCTAAATATTTATCTTTTTAAAAATTTCAAATGGAAATATTTTAGAGTGTAGATTCACTCATTTTGCTTCGTATGTAGTCACTCATTGAAATCTGAAGAAAGACAAATACTCCGTAGTATATTTAAGAACGGAGGGAGTAGTGCACAACCGCATGGGAGACTCAGCCCGGTTGTTGCGTTGCACTAATAGTGAGTAGTAATGAGCAGTCAAATCATAAGCCCGACCTTTCCCACCATAAGTTGCTCGGAAGAAGCAACCATCAATGCGCTCTTCTTTGAATCCGCTCATACTACTTCCTCCGTCACTATTTATAGAGCGCGCTTCAAAAAAAAGAACAATCTCTGGGACCAAGGCGACTAGCGATCGGCCTTAAAATAGCATTGGTAGTTCTAGCACGGCGTCTATTACTAGAGGAAATAATGCGTACACACATGCATGCAGTGCTTCCACCCCGGGTACACACATGCATGCACTTACTCCACTCCGTAGTACATCGAGAGAAAATTGTGGACTTGATTGCAGTTACCACGCCCTAATTAATTGGGCATTAAACCAAACACGTCTAAAGTCTCTCTGGTGGTGGAAATGCATGGAGAGAAATGCATCAGAATGAAGCGCGGCCTGTAAACTGTGACGGAGGGAGGAGTAGTATGAAGGTGCAAACCAAGTACGCATATGGCCGGTCGGTCAATGCACTTCCTCTTGGCATATCAGTGACATGTGGGGCCGGAGTGTGAGCAAACTGATCTCAATTGACGGCAAAATGGCCAACCCGCCGTTCCTTGAGAGAGACGAGGAGCGAGAACACACAGACGGGCTCGCATGGAGGCCAAGATATATTCGAGCATGGTTGATCGATATCATCATGACATGTTCGATGTTTTTTAACACTACCATTGGGCTGCCGTTTTCCGCCCTTCTTCGGAATAAATGTGTACTTTATCAGAGATTAAAATAAAATAAGAGTACAGACGCTCCACCATGCGGTTCTAGTAGTAGTATTACTAAAACAACTAAACCTTGCGCTTGGCTCTTCGCCTCTTCGTGAAGTCCAACAATGATGGTACTCCGCATGTTGGGTACTATAGTGTATGCCTCTGGCAATCTGACACCGAATGAACTGCTGCATGTCCATCGCCTGGGCGAGGGTAGGTTGCATTAGTCAAAAGGCCTAAGAGAGCTTAACCTTGTCCTGCAAGCTTCTCCTTGTTCTGCGAGTTGACGGGACACACCAAAAAGTAGTGCTAGTCCATACTCCCTCCTTTCCGGTTAATATGGCTTAATCTTTTTTGCCAGTAAATGAGAGAGCGTTATTCATATATAAGCATTCTTAGGATGATCAGCCAATTGACTAGTCACTAGGAAGCGAGGTACCCCGCAAAAAAAGAAGAAGGAAGCAAGGTGTTTCATCAAGCCAGCTCTCGGCCACATTCAAAGTGCAGCAAGCACGGTTCGCACAAAGATGCGCCACAAGGTTTGCTGACCTGTTTACATGCTGAATAACAAAAAAAGAGAAAATATTACCGAGCGCTCCTATTTGTAAGAGGATATGAGCCAGAATTAAGAGATAATTGTGGCGAGTGTTCCATGCAATCAACTTCCATTATCACATGCGGGAACCCTCGAAAAGAACCAAATGTGTTGAAGATTGCTTTATCACATTTTAAAATAAAATAAGAGTGCAGGCGCTCCTCCATCCGGTCCTAGTAGTAGTACATACCTCTATAGTAGTAGTACTAGTAAACTTTGCGCTTGGCTGTTCGCCTCTTTGGGAAGTCGAACAATAATAGTACTAGTATAGTGTATGCTTTTGGCAATCTGACACCGAATTAACTATTCCACGTCCACTGCCTGAGCGAGGCAGAGCTTGCATTAGTCAAAAGTTTCTCCTAGTCCTGCGAGCCACTGCGCGCAAGCTTCTCCCGTATTGCAAGCGGACTATGCTTCGGTGCCTTAAGGCACCTACCTTTGTGTCTATGACATGTGGGCCCAACAGGTGTCTGCCCACATGTCAGTGACACAAAGGAAGGTGCCTTTAAGGCACCGAAGCTGCTTCCCCTGCAAGCTTCTCCTCGTTCGGCAATTTGACGGGACACAGCAAAGTAATGCTAGTCCATACTGCCTCCTTTCCGGTTAACATGGCTTAATTTCAAATGAGATAAATAAACTGTCTGTCACTGTATATTTGTAAAAAATACGGTCAGTGGACTTCATAATACGCTCATTGCGCTCAATATATACATTTTCCGGTGTTTATACGGTCACTAGCTCACCCTGGCTGAGTATGTGTGTGCATGCACGTGTAGGTTGAACACTTGAGCATGACTGTGTGTGTTCTGTCGTGTGCTCGGACATGCATGCTTTGTTAAAACCTTGCATGCAAGATTTAATCATTCGTTCCTCACGCATGCATTCCCGATATTAATACGTTGGTAAAGACAATTTCTTGAGGAAAACGAGCCCATGAATTGAGTACAAAGGGGACCAATAAGCCAGGACGGAGGGAGTACCAGTAGTGAACCGGAAGGAGGGAGTAGGTACTAGTAGTACTACGTAACAACGAGCAGTAACGAAATTCCTCTATGCGCATCCTGTCTACGTGTCATGCAAGAAAATAGAGATAAGTACAAGTGAGACTCAGGAACGGTCATACACGTAGGGGGAGTACGTGTAGGGGCCACTAAGGAGAAGTGAAATCACATAGTAAGTTAGTCGGAAGAAGCAACCATCATTTCACTCTTCAGTGACACGTACGCAATATAAAATGGTTGATATGGAGAGAAAAAGAAAACCACTATATATACATTAGCAGGAGCCTAAGCTACAAGCCTGCTTGCTTGGGTTGCTCTCTTCACAAGCATAGAACGACGTTGGGGGAAGGTAACGATGTTCTGCGTAGACGCGGTCGACATTGGCAAGGGAGAAAATCCACAGTCGGTGCATCCCAATCAGGGGTCCCCGCGGTATGGGATGATGCCGCCTTCCAACCGCCCTTCTATCTATAACTCGACGTCCCAGGTACATCTTCCTTTTGGAGCCGGCTTGCTCCACTGCCGTAGTTTAGGGTTTAAGTCATAGTGAGACCATCAGTAGTTTTTCTTTTGTACACGCTCTCACAACTTTTGTCTTTAGTTGTGAAGTAAATATTGGCTATCATCTGTGAATCATTGAGATGCATCAGCATGCGTGTTAGTTTTCCTTTGTATTCGATGGAATGTTGTAACGGGGCAACCTTGGAGTACGATAACTTTCCCGCCTGCTTGTCGATGGATCGCGCCATGGAGTACTAGCACTACTGGAAGAGATTGACGAGTTGGGGGAGGACGGCTAGCTGTACCACAGATTCCCAAGAACTTTTAACATGCATGTTGTGGCTTGCTATTGCGACCTTTGAATGCGGAGTAGTCGCGTGCACCAGGAAGCGGAGCGGGCGACGCTCTCTTAGCCGGCGCGCCGCTTCAATGCCGGCGCCAGTGAGAGGTCGCGTCTGATCTGGCCGGGCATGAATGCGGCACTGACTGTTTCGAGCGGGAAGCACGCGCGGGTGATGAAAAGGGTTCGGGTTGTCAGGAGCGAGTGTGGCAGCAGTCCGGACGACCGCAAACAAGAGATGTTGTACGTTAATATTGCTGCATATATAATTAACAACGTAAATAATGTGCCAGTTCGACAAATATGATTGGAGATGGAGATGGAGATGGAGATGGAATTTTACGTAAACACGGATATGCATGTCTAAGTCTATGTGTGTGTGCGCAACGACTCTCGCGACCTGGAAGCGGGGACGTGTTTTTGATCGAGTTTTCTTTCTTGGTACGTTAAAAAAATTGTTAGCCAGTTTTTGTTTCCTTTTTTTGGGAGCGCGCGTATTCTATTTAAAACCACTGCTATGGAGAGATTTTTTACTCCATTGTATATATAGCCTCTTGTTTGATAGGGTTTCTCGCCTCTCGCTCTCTCACCCTCTCCATATCAAAACAAGATGCCAGTGTCCACTCTATCTCTCTCCTCACCGGTGGTCACAGATCCGGCCAAATCCCATCCGTTGCGGGAGGTGAGGAGGTGCAGCATTGACGTTGTCACCATCGGTGATGGAGGAAGCCGATGCGCACCGTCCTCTCGGAGCCTGCGCTGGCACGGACGAAGGTCCTCCGCGCCCTTGTTCGCTGCCGTCGTGTGGGCAGATCCCGCCCGCCCGCCTAAGTGACATCTCGCCCACCTGAGGTATAACTTCGTGTACTGATCCAACTCCCCAGGTCACTGCATGCGGGTTTTCTTCTATGCGACTACTCCCCAGCTCCCCATGTACAGTAGCTAGGGTTCGTCGGCTGGTCCAACATCACCTACTATTATAGAGTAAATGCCACTTGAAAAGTTACCCTGGTTTATGCCTCGGTGGAGGTATACATGTTGTTTCGACAAAAAGTACATGGTGGTTGTGCGGTTATTGTCCATATGATCCTATTGCTGCTGCTAATCTAATAGTACTATCACTGGTTAAATGAAGAAATGCTTTTTTTTCTCGGGTATCCTGGTTTAGTTCCCATCAAGATAATCATGATGCTTCTGTTTGTTGGTGTACTTTTCATTAATTCTTATTGACAATTGAGATGTCGTTGTTAATCTTGTACAACTGCCAAAACAAAGTAACAACACTATATCCCTTTTTATGTTTTTGCAAATAGCGATGTGCATCTCCATACCCGGGCATGTCTTCCTCAATTTTAGTGGAACTGCACAAAATTGGATGGCCATTGTTGTTCTGCCTCACTGTCCTCTGCCACGTGGTTGTTCCTTCCTCGAGCTTGATTACTAAGAAGAAACATACCACGGTGAGGATTTGACGAACTTCATTGGTGCCTCACCCAAACTTGATGCCAAATGGATGATGCATCACCACGATGACCTATCGATGCTCATGGTTGCGCCTCATGGTTGCATCGGCTGGTGAAGCTGATCGATTTTCCATGAAAAACAAGCTGTCTTCCAGCAGTGCTCTTTGCTTGTTACCCACAAAGATGATATCCTTCATCAGTTCACCTTGATTGCGTTGGAGACGCAGTCTTCTTTCATGTTGGTGCAATTCTATCACACAATTGGCTATGAACCAAATGTTTCCTCGAAGAAGGATCGACATTGGTACTAAGAGCATAAGTTTTGTATTGATTTATAAGCCTTCTGACAACTTTGTCTTCAGCTCTCCTGTATTTTTATTTGTCCAGCTATTAACTTTGACTAAAAAATGGTGTGGACTAAAAACCCGGATGGACATAGTAGCCCTCCATTTTTATTTACTCTGCATATTAGATTTGACTAAATTCAAACTTTGTAAAGTTTGACCAAGTTTAGGCCAAACACAACAAACCAATTATTGAGAGAGGGCAAACTGTACATACTCTCAAACCTTTCCGACAACTGAAATTAAAATTATTTATTTGTACACACTCTCACACGTTTCCGATAATTTGGCGCATGTGTGGTTGTTCACTTAAGGGAGGGTAGTGTACCGCACGTGAACGACAGGAAGTGCGACCAGGACGCGTGGATCGTTAGTTCATCGGAAGTAGTAGTTTTCTTCACTGGCACATTAATAAAGAGTTTCGTTTCGTACTTACACAATTTAAAACGATTCTTATGGAGAGAATAAGAAAACCACTCCACTATATATTAGTAGTATACACGAGTACTATATGGACACAGCTTCATTGACTTAGTGCACCTGCCTTTGGGTGTATGACAGGTGGGCCCAAAATGTGGCTAGCCCACCTGTCAGACAGCCAAAGGCAGGTGCAGTTAAGGCACAGGAGCTCAGTCCGTACTACAATATATATACTATATAAGTTGGAGCCTCAGCGCTTGTTCGCTAGGGTTTGTACTCTCCACACTCTCGCCGCACTACATATATATACACGCTGGAGGCTCAGCGTTCCTTTGCTAGGGTTTGCTATATTCACAGTCTCTCACCCTCTTCACCAGATCTAAACAAGACTACGTTGCCTCTGTCTCTCTCCCCCCTCACAGCTGGTGAAGGAGGCATCCGGATCCCGTCGCACCGGGAAGGGGAGGAGGTGCAGCGTTCACACTATCGCCTTCGGCGAGGGAGGCAATCCACTGTCGGATGCACTATTCTCTTTCACCCAGCGCCTGTGCGGCAGGGCCACCGACCACTTCTTCCTCACTGTCGTACGTAGTGTGGGCAGATCCGGCCTCCCGCCGCATGCCTTGCCACATCCCGACGACCCTAAGGTATAAGTTTCTTTGAAACCATCATTGCTCTAGCTGCATGCGGATCTTTTTCGATTCTGTAGTCGAATCTAGGTCTTGGTTCAAAGAGGAAAGAAGGGTGCAGTGGGGTGGAGCATGATCTAGGATGTGGTTCAATGAGGAAAGGAGGGGGGAAAGTAGTATAGACTGGCTATCCAGCCGCTTTGTTGGTCGAAAAGGGAAAAAGGGGGTAACCCAGTACACACATCTGTAAGGAACCGATCTCTTTGTTGAAAAGGGAAAGAAACTGGGGGTCGGGTAGTTTGTTGATGACCACAAGTATAGGGGATCTATCGTAGTCCTTTCGATAAGTAAGAGTGTTGAACCCAACGAGGAGCAGAAGGAAATGGCAAGCGGTTTTCAGCAAGGTATTCTCTGCAAGCACTAAAATTATAGGTAACCGATAGTTTTGTGATAATGTAATTTGTAACGGGTAGCAAGTAACAAGTGTAAATAAAGTGCAGCAAGATGGCCCAATCCTTTTTGTAGAAAAGGACAAGCCTGGACAAACTCTTATATAGAGAAAAGCGCTCCGGAGGACACATGGGAATTATCGTCAAGCTAGTTTTCATCACGTTCATATGATTCGCGTTCGGTACTTTGATAATTTGATATGTGGGTGGACCGGTGCTTGGGTGCTATCCTTACTTGGACAAGCATCCCACTTATGATTAACTCCTATTGCAAGCATTCGCAACTACAAAAGAACTATTAAGGTAAACCTATCCATAGCATGAAACATATGGATCCAAATCATCCCCTTACGAAGCAACGCATAAACTAGGGTTTAAGCTTCTGTCACTCTAGCAGCCCATCATCTACTTATTACTTCCCAATGTCTTCCTCTAGGCCCAAATAATGGTGAAGTGTCATGTAGTCGACTTCCACATAACACCACTAGAGGAAAGACAACATACATCTCATCAAAATATCGAACGAATACCAAATTCACATGACTACTAATAGTAAGACTTCTCCCATGTCCTCAGAACAAACGTAACTACTCACAAATCATATTCATGTTCATAATCAGAGGGGTATTAATATGTGTAAGGGCATATTTATCCCTAAGATATTTTGGTGATTGATGACAATGCTTTTGCGGACTAATCGTGTGCATTGAGTTTTTCAGAGATTCATCCTTTGGCACGAGACGATTCCCTCCCCTCGGAGTTTGAAGTGAAGACGGTGTAGTACTTTCGAATTAGCTTGGTGGACTAGTTTCATAGGGATCACCGTACTATCAAGAGGAGGTCCCCTTTGGAAAGGCTAGGGTGGAATCATCACGTACACTTCCTTTGCACACCCTCCGAGCCTTTCCGCTTCGTTGATGAGCTCGTTCCCCTCTCTCAGTGTGCCCTCTCTGGTCCCAGCGGTAGTACCGTGGGCCGGAGCGGTAGTACCGCTTGGGTGCTACAAGCGGCAGTACCGCTCCACAGCGGTAGTACCGCTGTAGCCCCCAGCCGTAGTACCGCTGCGGCTTCGTGCTAGTACCGCCTCGATTCGAGGGGTCTTTTTCCGTGTCGGGTTTTATGGTACTTGCCGCGGCAGTGGGGGGTAGTACCGCTCTGGGCCCAGCGGCAGTACCGCGAGAGGGAACGGTAGTACCGCTGGCCAAGCGGTAGTACCGCTCTCTGCGGGGCTGAAGTGGGGGGTAACGGTTGGATTGCTTCCCCCACTATAAAAGGGGGTCTTCTTCCCCAAAGTTGACTCACCTCTTCCCCCAAAAGCTCCATTGTTGCTCCAAGCTCCATTTTCGCCGGATCTCTCTCCCTAGCCAATCAAACTTGTTGATTTGCTCGGGATTGGTTGAGAAGGCCCCGATCTACACTTCCACCAAGGGAAATTTGATTCCCCCCACTTATCCCTAGCGGATCTTGTTACTCTTGGGTGTTTGAGCACCCTAGACGGTTGAGGTCACTGCGGAGCCATAGTCCATTGTGGTGAAGCTTTGTGGTGTCGTTGGGAGCCTCCAATTAAGTTGTGGAGATTGCCCCAACCTTGTTTGTAAAGGTCCGGTCGCCGCCTTCAAGGGCACCAATAGTGGAATCACAGCATCTCGCATTGTGTGAGGGCGTGAGGAGAATACGGTGGCCCTAGTGGCTTCTTGGGGAGCATTATGCCTCCACACCGCTCCAACGGAGACGTACTTCCCCTCAAAAGGAAGGAACTTCGGTAACACATCCTCGTCTTCACCGGCTCCACTCTTGGTTATCTCGTCCCTTTACTTTCGCAAGCTTACTCGTGTTATATCTCTTATTTGCTTGCGTGCTTCTTATCATTGCATAATATAGGTTGCTCACTTAGTTGCATATCTAGACAACCTATTTTGATGCAAAGTTTAATTTGGTAAAGAAAAGCTAAAAATTGTTAGTTGCCTATTCACCGCCCCCCTCTAGTCAACTATATCGATCCTTTCAATTGGTATCAGAGCCTCGTCTCTTTATTAAGGACTTTACCGTCCAAGGAGTATGGTTGACGTCGTAGACAGTGTGGAGGAGCACTCCGGTGTGAATCCGGTCTCGTCTACAGGAGATGGGGGAACCGCGGTCTCTCATGAGGAATTCAATGTGGCGTTGGACACATTGAAAACCTCCATGACGACCGAGGTCGAAAGCATGTTTAATAAATTCTTAGAAGGGCTTAAACTTTCCACCGCACCGTTGAAAGTGGGTGATCCCGCTAACAAGGTGACGGATGCTACCTCCGACAAGGGGGAAGCTACTAGCGAGAAAGCTCCTTCTTCTAGTGGTAAAAATGGGACCGGCATCTTTGCCCATGTGGAACCTCCACCTGTCTATGGTGGACCGCTCCCTTCCACTCATTTGAATCGTGCCGGCCCGGCCCCTAAGATTGAGAAGAATGTAGATTTTGATTCTTGGGTCTATCGTTTTAAGCGTCATTTAAATCATGTGAACACTA
This sequence comes from Triticum aestivum, assembly GCF_018294505.1. Classification (NCBI taxonomy): domain Eukaryota; kingdom Viridiplantae; phylum Streptophyta; class Magnoliopsida; order Poales; family Poaceae; genus Triticum; species Triticum aestivum. The sequence goes on along the minus strand of NC_057814.1, from coordinate 308,495,582 downwards.
ACCTTTGGAGAATCATTGAAGAAGGTTTTTATCCGCATGACCGAAGTAACTTCACTCCTAGAGAAGTTTTGGATCATCAATTCAATGAGAATGCTCTCTTCATCATCCAAGAAGCAATCCCACCCGAAGATCTTCCTCATCTCCGGCCTTACACGGTGGCCGAAGATGCTTGGCTCTAAGTTGTTTCCCTCTATCGGGGAAGCGCAAGCATTCAACGCTCCAACTATGAACTGGTGCAAGTGAAGCCGACGAGTTTGCAATGAAAGAAGATGAAGAACCTCGTGAGCTTTTTCGGAGAGTAACCAAACTCGCGGTCTCTCTCCGAGATCATGGAAGTAAGGACATGGATGACAATTGGATCAAGCGCAAATTCCTCAAGGCAATGATGCCCTACCACAAAGCCATGTCCTCCGTAATTCGTCAAAGGCCGGACTTCCACACCTTGTCATCAAGTGAAGTGTTGGATGAGTTTGTTGCTATGAGCATCTTGGACAAGACCGCCGACAATGCGGTTCTTCGCTCTCAAAGAGTAAAGAAGCCCAACCTTGCTCTAAAGGCCAAGGTTAGTATGGAGGAAGAGGATGAAGAGGAAGAGGAGGAGGGCAACCTCGAAGATACGAAGTATGCCTATCATGAACACATGGCTCTTGCTTCAAGGCAATTTTGGAGCAAGAAGAACACAAGGCCAAACTTCAACAAGAGCAATTCAAGTGGCGCAAAGGGCAAGCAACGAGTGAGGACTTGCTTCAATTGTGGCAATGTGAGCCACTTTGTTGCGGAGTGCCCTTACGAGAAGAGGGAAGACAATGGTGGCAAGCTCATTAGAAAGGACAAGGCCAAGTCGTTCCCCAACAAGAGCAACTTCACCAAGAAGACTCCTCCCAAGGCATTGGTGGTACAAGAAGAGTACAATGAGGATGATGACGATGATGAAGATGGTGAGTCGGTTGCCATGGCCTCGGTTGCCATTGCGAAGACTCCACGGGTGTCTCTCTTCGACTCACCCAATGAGAACATCACCGCCAAGTGCTTCATGGCTAAAGCCACCAACAAGGTAACCCCCAACATCAAAACTACCATCATTAATCATCCTTCTTCGACGGATAGCATTGATGGACATGGGGAGACAAATGTGAAGGAAAATGAGTTTGAGACCTTTATGGGTAAACTCAAGGGTAAATCCAAGAAGCACTTCGTTGCTCTCTTGGAACAACTTGGTGAAGCCAATGACATGATCGAGGCTCACGAAGATACCATCTCTAAGATGGAGGGTCATAGTCGTGACTATGCCGATGAGATTTCGGATCTTTCCAATGCTCTTGATGAAGAGCGTGGTCTTCATTTTGCTCTTGAGGAGTCATACAATGATGATCATGCTAAGTTAAAGAAAGATTTTGATCATGCTCTTGTTGTGTCTCGTGTGCTAAATTCCGAGAAGGCAAAACTTGGGGTTGATCTTGCTAGACTTAAAGAGGAGTTTGACATTCTCGACAAGGCTCACAAAGTCTTGAAGGGTGTTCATGCTAGCCTCAAGGAGTCTCATGATCAACTCCAAGTAAAGCTAACTAAGGAGAAAGCCACCTTTCCTCATATGGTGTTAATTGATAATGCAAATGCTACTAACCCTTGTTGTGAGCATGTGCACCTTGTTGAGGAGAATTCTAAGTTGAAGGAGCAACTTGAGAAAGGCCTTGTGTCATGCATACAAGGTGAGAAGAACCTCAACGACCTTTTGAGAAACCAAAAGGAAGTTGTGGCCAAGGAGGGGATTGGGTTCGCACCCAAGCCCAAGAACAAGAAGAAGAATGACAAGACCAAACGACCTCCTCCTCTCAAGCAAACTTTTGTGAAGGAGGGAGAGGGTGCTTCCAAGGAGAAGAAGAACAATGCGAAGGGTGACGGTGTAAAGTAGGGCAATACCACCCCATCCAACAAAGCCGGCAACTTTAATCCTTCTTATGTGTTATGCCGTGCTAGTGATGGGCATGTTTATGCCAAATTTGTTGGTTCTCCTCATGAGTATATTGAATGGTTCATTTGGGTTCCTAAGACCCTTGTTACTAACATCAAAGGACCCATTACAAAATGGGTACCTAAAACCAAGCATTGATCTCTTGTAGGTGTTTGCTTCCGGTGGGGGATCATGGTTGCTCGATAGTGGAGCTACAAATCATATGACTGGAAGCAAGGACTTGGTGGTGGACGTGCACAAGATTCCATCTATGCCCACCAATGTCGAGTGGGGTGATGCCTCGTCTTCTAAGGTATTGGGACTCGGCAAAGTTGTCATTTCTCATGATCTCACGATCGAGAAGGTCATGCTAGTTGAGTCCCTTGCATACAATTTACTTTCCGTTCGTCAACTTGCTATCATGGGCTTTGCCACTTTCTTTGATACTGATACTGTGGCCCTCTTGTGGAGCAAGACTCTTAAAATAGCCTTTGTTGGGCATGTCGAGAACGGTCTCTATGTGATTAACTTTTCGGAGCGACCCACTAAGACCGCGACATGCCTAATGGCTAAAGTTGACGTGGGATGGCTTTGGCATCGTCGTTTAGCCCATGTCAATATGAGATCTTTTCAAAGTCTTCTCAAGGGGGACCATGTCCGTGGACTAACGAACGTTAGTTTTGCTAAAGATCGTGCTTGTATCGAAGGAAAGCTTCATGAGAAGGCTCACCCTCCCACGACTCTCATTTACTCGAAGAGGCCTTTGGAGCTCCTTCATTTGGATCTCTTTGGACCTCCATCCTTTGATAGTCTTGGGGGTAGAAATTATTGCTTGGTAATTGTGCATGACTATTCGAGATACACTTGGGTGTATTTCTTCAAGAGGAAGAGTGAGACCCAACAAACCGTCATTGACTTTGCAAATGAAGCCCAACGTCAACACAATGCAAAGATCTTGACAATAAGAAGTGACAACGGCACCGAGTTCAAGAACTACACCTTGGATGAGTTTCTTTGTGATGAGGGGATCAAGCATCAATATTCTGCACCTTACACCCCTCAACAAAACGGTGTTGCGAAGAGGAAGAACCAGACGTTGATGGATGCCGCAAGGACCATGATGGCGGAGTTCAAGTCTCCATACAACTTTTGGGCCGAAGCCATCAACACCGCGTGTCATGCATCCAATCGGCTCTACCTCCGCAAAGGCTTGAACAAGACTCCATATGAGATACTCACCGGTAACAAGCCCAACCTCAAGTACTTTCGGGTGTTCGGGTGTAAGTGTTTCATTCTCAAGAAAGGTGTTCGATTGTCTAAATTTGAGGCTAGAGCATATGAGGGTGTATTTTTTGGTTATGCTACAAACTCTCATGCTTACCGTGTCCTCAATAAATCCACGGGACTTATTGAGGAGACGTGTAACGTGGAGTTTGATGAGAATAACGGCTCCCAAGTGGAGCAAAGTGGCACTTGTGATGTAGGTGATGAAATTCCTCCTCAAGCCATAAGAAGATTGGGTGTTGGTTTTATCCTACCCATTGAGGAACCCCTTGTGGCCGAAGGAGAAGGACAATGCTCCACTCAAGTGGAGCCATCACCAACCCAAGGCCCACACGCTTCCGAAGAACATAGTGAAGGCCCTCAACCTCATGAACAAGACCAAGGGCAAAATCATGATCAAGACAGTGGAGACACACCAAGTGATGACCAAGGTCAAGTTCTCTCCTCCGAGCAAGTTCAAGATCAAGACAGCGCTCAAGATGATCAAGTGACCGCTCCTCAACTCACCTCCGAGGAGGAATTGGAGCGTCGTGCCGCCAAGATTGCTTCCAAGCTCACCACCAAGGGTCATCTCATGAAGAATGTACTTGGAAGCATTCAAAAGGGGGTAAGCACTCATAGACAATTGGCAAACTATTGTGAACATCACGCGTTTGTCGCTTGTGTGGAACCCCAAAAGGTATATGAAGCTCTCGAAGATCCGGATTGGCTCAATGCCATGCATGAAGAACTCAACAACTTCGAGTACAACAAGGTGTGGAGATTAGTGCCAAGGCCAACGGGGAACCACAATGTCATTGGAACAAAGTGGATATTCAAGAACAAGCAAGATGCTCATGGGACCATCATCCGCAACAAGGCACGATTGTGTATCGACTACGGTAAAACCTTTGCTCCCGTTGCTCGCCTTGAATCTATTCGTTTGTTGATTGGTTATGCTTCTCATCACAACTTTAAGTTGCAACAAATGGATGTGAAGAGTGCTTTTCTTAATGGACCTATTAATGAGTTGGTGTATGTCAAACAACCCCCCGGGTTCGAGGATCCCTACTTTCCCGATCATGTGTATCAACTCGATAAGGCACTCTATGGCCTTAAACAAGCCCCACGTGCGTGGTATGACCACCTTACCGAGTTGTTACAAGATCGTGGGTTTGAAGTTGGGCTAATCGACCCCACTATTTTTACTAAGAAGGTCAAAGGGGAGTTGTTTGTGTGCCAACTATATGTTGATGACATTATCTTTGGTTCCCCTAACAAAGCTTTCAATGAGGAATTTGCCGCACTCATGACCTCAAAGTTCAAGATGTCTTCCATGGGAGAGTTGAAGTTCTTTCTCGGTTTCGAAGTAAAGCAAAGAAGATAAGGAACCTTCATCAACCAAGCCAAATACACTCAAGACATGCTCAAGAGATTCAAGCTAAGTGATGTCAAGCTGGCGTCCACTCCAATGCCCACCAAGTGCCAACTTGACATCGATCCCAATGGTAAAGCAGTGGATCAAAAGGTATATCGCTCCATGATTGGTTCATTACTTTACCTTTGTGCATCTAGACCAGATATCATGTTGAGTGTGGGAATTTGTGCACGGTTTCAAGCCGCACCTAAGGAAAGCCACTTTGTGGCGGTCAAGCGAATCTTTCGATATTTGGCTCATATCCCAAACTTTGGCTTATGGTACCCAAGAGGAGCAAACTTCAAGCTTGTAGGTTATTCGGACTCCGATTGGGCGGGAGACAAAGTGGATAGGAAGTCCACTTCCGGAGGGTGTCAATTTCTTGGTTGCTCGTTGGTAAGTTGGTCTTCTAAAAAGCAAAGTTGTGTGTCTCTCTCGTCCACCGAAGCGGAGTATGTGGCGGCCGGGAGTTGTTGTGCACAACTCTTATGGATGAGGCAAACTTTAAAGGATTACGGTGTCATTTGTGACAAAGTGCCTCTTTGGTGTGACAATGAAAGTGCCATCAAGATTTCTCTCAACCCGGTGCAACACTTCAAGACGAAGCATATTGAGATTCGGTATCACTTCATCCGGGATCATATTAGGCGAGGGGAGATCGAGCTCAACTATGTCCACACTCATGATAACCTTGCAGATATTTTCACGATGCCATTGGATGAAGCAAGATTTCACGAGTTAAGGCATGAGCTAAATATCATTGATTCGAGCAATGTTGCTTGAGCACTTGCACTCCCCACCATACTCGACTTGTTATCTTGTTTAGGTGTAGGCATGGACATAGGGGGAGTGTTGTTCTCTTAATGAACTCTCCCTCCCCTTATTATGCATAAATTGATCAACTCTTTCACATTAGCCATTTTTGATGGTACTTGTGCTTCAAAGACGAGTTTTGGTCATGGTCCCAAGGATAATTCTTGGCGGTGCCATACCAATTGACTCAAACATAGGTGGCCTCGGCCACCGCCCTCTCTTGTAGAGGTGTGTGCTTCTTGTCCTCGTGCTGATGCTTTTGTTGTTGTGTGTTTTGCTCTCTTTTCTTGCCATTTGTTTCTCTCTTCTTTTGAGCTAAGCCTCTATGTCTAGTCTTTGGAGTATTGGCTGGGCGGTACTACCACTGGTGGTGCGCGGTACTACCGCTTATATGGACAAGCGGTACTACCGCCCACCCGAGCGGTACTACCGCTGGGGCGGGATCAGGGGGTTATGTCGGGGCAGGGGGAGGTTTCTCCTCCCCCATACCCATTCGCACCACCCCTTCGTCCCTCTCCCTCTCTCCAGCGAGTCCTCGCTGCGGGAGGGCTCCGGCGGGCCGCCGTCTCCGGGCCATCCCTCTCCATTCCCTTCGGTGGAGTCGATCCCCACCTCGTCCTCTTGCCATGGATGCCGGTATTGCCCTCGTTCTTTCTCTCTTTTTGTCTAGTTCTCAGATCTAGTGTTTTTGGGGCAATAGTGGTTGCATCTCTAGATTTTTTGCTAAATCTCGGCTTGAGTAGTTTGGAGAAGGCGTCTAGACTATGTGGATTAAGTTTTGGTCGGATTATTTTTGAATTTGGCAGTCCGGTAGTGCCGGATCTGACCACGGCAGTAGGAACCGCCGGTTCCCCGTCTTGCGCGGTACTACCGCTTGGGCGGTATTGCCGCCTATGGCGAGCGGTACTACCGCTGTCTGCCAGATTCCATCATTCCCTACCTTTGTTTGATCCATGTTGTTTTGTTTGGAGGCTTACACTTTTTTTCTTTCGTGTTGGTTTTCTGTTGGTGTGTTTGGTTCCAGGTGATGAACATCCTGAGCAGCAAGTCCGCCATGTCAACCCCGGGCGTTCAACGTCAAAGCGGTACCGCACATCTGAGTCTGCTGGTGGTTCCTCCAGTGCTCCACCGCCGCCATTGGGTGCTTCCCCAAGTGCTAATCCTCAACGTTAGAAGAAACTTGCCAACAGGCCGAAGCCAATGGCCAAGACTGTGACTGAGATGTCTGCGAAGGAGTTCTGGGCAAAGCATCACCGCAACCCCTATGCGGAAGACCAAGAACCCAGTTTGGTCAACCGCCCGTTCTGGAACCGCTTACAGTTTGCCATCTACTTTGATGTGATCAACGCCAAGAAGAATCTCTTTGTTAATGTTCGCTCCATCGACACGGATGCCATGGAGAAGGATCCCGAATACTTTGGTGAAGCTCTTCAGATGTGTACTCAGCTCAACATTCTCAGAATCACGCAGTTCAACAAGGACTTTGATGCAGATTTGGTGGCTCAGTTCTTTGCTACTGTCCATCTTGGAACTGATGAAGAAAGGACTCTGACCTGGATGACAAATGGCAAGTTACTATCTGTCAAGTGGAAGGCTTTCATGGAGTTACTTCATGTGGAAGATCGCGGGCTTGAGACTCCTGTTGGCTTTCGCCCTCACCACAACGTCAACTCCACTCACAAGCAAGCCCTCTGGCCCTACTGCACTGTGAAGGTTCACCCTGTGACTAAGAAGGAGACCTATGAGTTGTCTGCCTACCTGGACATCCTTCATCGTGTCTTTCGAGAGACCCTCTTTCCTCGCATCGGGAATCTGGATATGGTTCACTCCTATCTCGTGGATATGCTTCTCTTCTGCCAGCGTGAGAAGGAAGCAAACACTGGCGAGTCCCTGGACATCTCTCATGTTATGTGGTCTGAACTTCTCACTGCCATTTCTGAGCGCAAGTGCCCGATCTATGGTCCATTCATCATGTTGCTCATTGAGAAGGCCTGGAGACGTTCCTTTCCCGCGGAGCAGCTGGAAACTGGAGTGTTGGTTTCTCATGAGATCAAGCGTCTGAGGAAGAACGATAATTGGGGCACCTCCGTTCCTACATCTGGGGTTCCGTCTTCTGCTGCTGCCATGGAGACCGAGGGCGAGGATGAGGCCGATGAGGATTATGTGCCTTCTGGGACAGAGCCTTCTGCGGCAGAGCCCTCTTGGGCAAAGAAGCTCAAACACAAGATGAAGAAGCTGTTCTGCATGGAGTCTCACGGTCAGTAAATGACTCATGTGGCTGAGAAGAAGGCAAGGGGACGTCACAAGGAGCTTATGTGTCAGTTGGGTGCGACAGTCACCAGCGGCTCCGAGGGTCAGATCACTAAGGAGGAGGAGTGGATCCAGCAGCACTGTCCGTGGACCGATTCAGATGCCGAGCAGTTTCCGGCCGAGGATGGTGGTGCAGATGATCACGCAGAGTCCTGATGTTCGAGATCCTCAGCATGCTCTCACCTGGAGCCGTAGGTTAGCTCTTTGCCCCTTTTGGTGTCTCGATGCCAAAGGGGGAGAGAGTTTAGGGATTTGCGTCGTTGTGTTGCGAGTGTGTCTTTGTCTTTGTGCTTTCGTTGTGTTTGCTACCTTGTGCTTTGTTTGGTTTTGTGTTCCGTGAGACCTAAGTTCCAGTCATATGGTGTGAGACATATGCTACCTTATCCTTATCATATCTTTATCTATGTCTCTAGTCTTTTGGTATCTCATGAGTTGCATGCTTATTATGCTATATATCCTGCTCTCTTGAATCACGCTTAGGTTGTTGGTCTCTAAAATACAGGGGGAGTGTTGATCCTAGTATGTGTGTCGTGTAGTCCAAAGCACTTATCTTGATGGCACACATCTAGGGGGAGCCCGTCTATATTTTAGAGACTTGGGGGTTTGCTTATGTCCTTCTTTTCCCGTTTGTGCAAATCCCGTATTGTCATCAATCCACCAAAAAGGGGGAGATCGTAAGGGCATATTTATCCCTAAGATATTTTGGTGATTGATGACAATGCTTTTGCGGACTAATCGTGTGCATTGAGTTTTTCAGAGATTCATCCTTTGGCACGAGACGATTCCCAACCCTCGGAGTTTGAAGCGAAGACGGTGTAGTACTTTCGAATTAGTTTGGTGGACTAGTTTGGTAGGGATCACCGTACTATCAAGAGGAGGTCCGCTTTGGAAAGGCTAGGGTGGAATCATCACGTACACTTCCTTTGCACACCCTCCGAGCCTTTCCGCTTCGTTGATGAGCTCGTTCCCCTCTCTCAGTGTGCCCTCTCTGGTCCCAACGGTAGTACCGTGGGCCGGAGCGGTAGTACCGCTTGGGTGCTACAAGCGGCAGTACCGCTCCACAGCGATAGTACCGCTGTAGCCCCCAGCCGTAGTACCGCTACGGCTTCGTGCTAGTACCGCCTCGATTCGAGGGGTCTTTTTCCGTGTCGGGTTTTACGGTACTTGCCGCGGCAGTGGGGGGTAGTACCGCTCGAGTGCGGTAGTACTGCCCTGACCACCGCCGTAGTACCGCTGTGGGCCCAGCGGCAGTACCGCGAGAGGGAACGGTAGTACCGCTGGCTAAGCGGTAGTACCGCTGGCCAAGCGGTAGTACCGCTCTCTGCGGGGCTGAAGTGGGGGTAACGGTTGGATTGCTTCCCCCACTATAAAAGGGGGTCTTCTTCCCCAAAGTTGACTCACCTCTTCCCCCAAAAGCTCCATTGTTGCTCCAAGCTCCATTTTCGCCCGATCTCTCTCCCTAGCCAATCAAACTTGTTGATTTGCTCGGGATTGGTCGAGAAGGCCCCGATCTACACTTCCACCAAGATAAATTTGATTCCCCCCACTTATCCCTAGTGGATCTTGTTACTCTTGGGTGTTTGAGCACCCTAGATGGTTGAGGTCACCACGAAGCCATAGTCCATTGTGGTGAAGCTTTGTGGTGTCGTTGGGAGCCTCCAATTAAGTTGTGGAGATTGCCCCAACCTTGTTTGTAAAGGTCCGGTCGCCGCCTTCAAGGGCACCAATAGTGGAATCACGGCATCTCGCATTGTGTGAGGGCGTGAGGAGAATACGGTGGCCCTAGTGGCTTCTTGGGGAGCATTGTGCCTCCACACTGCTCCAACGGAGACGTACTTCCCCTCAAAAGGAAGGAACTTCGGTAACACATCCTCGTCTTCACCGGCTCCACTCTTGGTTATCTCGTCCCTTTACTTTCGCAAGGTTACTCGTGTTATATCTCTTATTTGCTTGCGTGCTTCTTATCATTGCATCATATAGGTTGCTCACTTAGTTGCATATCTAGACAACCTATTTTGATGCAAAGTTTAATTTGGTAAAGAAAAGCTAAAAATTGTTAGTTGCCTATTCACCCCCCTCTAGTCAACTATATCGATCCTTTCAATATGCATAATGGACCTGAACATATGATCTTCCACCAAATAAACCAACTAGCATCAACTACAAGGAGCAATAAACACTACTAGCAACCCACAGGTACCAATCTGAGGCTTTGGGACAAAGGTTGGATACAAGAGATGAAGTAGGGTTTGAGAGGAGATGGTGCTGGTGAAGATGTTGATGGAGATTGACCCCCTCCCGATGAGAGGATCGTTGGTTATGATGATGTCGATGATTACCCCCTCCCGGAGGGAAGTTTCCCCGGCAGAACAGCTCTGCCGGAGCTCTAGATTGGTTCCGCCAAGATTCCGCCTCATGGCGGCGGAGTTTCTTCCCAAAAGCTTGCTTATGATTTTTTTTCCAAGGTAAAAGACTTCATATAGCAGAAGATGGGCACCGGAGGCCTGCTAGGGGGCCCACGAGGCAGGGGGGCGCGCCCCCACCCTCGTGGCCAGGGTCTGGGTCCCCTCTGGTATTTTCTTCGCTCAGTATTTTTTATAAATCCCAAAAATGACTTCCGTGATGTTTCAGAATGTTTGGAGCTGTGCAGAATAGGTCTCTAATATTTGCTCCTTTTGCAGCCCAGAATTCCAGCTGCCGGCATTCTCCCTCTTCATGTAAACCTTGTAAAATAAGAGAGAATAGGCATAAGTATTGTGACATAATGTGTAATAACATCCCATAATGCAATAAATATTGATATAAAAGCATGATGCAAAATGGACGTATCAACTCCCACAAGCTTAGACCTCGCTTGTCCTCAAGCGGAAGCCGACAACGATAAATATGTCCACATGTTTAGAGATAGAGGTGTCGATAAAATAAAATACGGACATGAGGGCATCATGATCATTCTTATAACAGTAACATATATGAATATTATCATATGATTTCTTATGCTCAAGTAATAATCTATTCACAATGTCAAGTATGAATCAGAAACTTCATTGAGAATCAAGAAACTATAATCTCACTCATTGAAGCAATTACAATTTATCATAACATCTGAAAGAGTCTATGTAATAGCTTTTCAGCAAGTCCACATACTCAACTATCATTTAGTCTTTCACAATTGCTAACACTCACGCAATACTTGTGGTTATGGAGTTTTAATCGGACACAGAGAAAGATAGGGGCTTATAGTTTCGCCTCCCAACCTTTTACCTCAAGGGTAACGTCAACAATAATAGCTCATGCTAACTTACATCCGATTGGATATATATATATATATATCAGGATCTTTCCAACACAATGTGCTTGCCAAAGGATAAAATGTAAAAAGGAAAGGTGAGGATCACCTTGACTCTTGCATAAGGATAAGAGATAAAGTAAAAGATAGGCTCTTCACAGAAGGAAGCAGAGGTTGTCGTGCGCTTTCATGGTTGGATGCACGAAATCTTAATGTAAAAGAACGTCACCTTAGATTGCCACTTGTGATATGGACCTTTATTATGCAGTCCGTCGCTTTTATTTATTCCACATCCCAAGATCGTATAAAGCTTATTTTCTCCACACTAATAAATCATACATAGAGAACAATTTTTATTGCATGCACCGATGACAACTTACTTGAAGGATCTTACTCAATCCATAGGTAGATATGGTGGACTCTCATGGCAAAACTGGTTTTAAGGGTATTCGGAAGCACAAGTAGTATCTCTACTTGGTGCAAGTAATTTGGCTAGCATGAGGGGGAAAGGCAAGCTCAACATGTTGGATGATCCATGACAATATACTTTATTTCAGATATAAGAAAACATAACCCATTATGTTGTCTTCCTTGTCCAACATCAACTCTTTAGCATGTCATATTTTAATGAGTGCTCACAATCATAAAAGATGTCCAAGATAGTATATTTATATGTGAAACCTCTCTTTCTTTATTACTTCCTATTAATTGCAACGATGACCAAAACTATGTTTGTTAACTCTCAACAACTTTTAATCATCATACTCTTTATATGTGAAGTCATTACTTTCCATAAGATCAATATGATCTCTTTATTTCTTTTTATTTTCTTTTTATTCCCTCAAGATCATAGCAAGATAATCAAGCCCTTGACTCAACACTAATATTTATTATATATAGCTCACACACTCAATTGCATAGAAGGATCATAAATCCAAACTCAAAACTAGATCATACCAAAAACTTTATTCTACTAGATCAAGATATTACCAAAAGGATCGAACTAAGAAAAATGGTAAAGATAGGAGTGTGATGGTGATACGATACCGGGGCACCTCCCCCAAGCTTGGCAGTTGCCAAGGGGAGTGCCCATACCCAGGTGATTATGTCTCTTTTGCTGGTGAAGGAGATGGTGATGATGGATAGTCGCACATCGAGTGTAGGAGGTCCTCCAATTTGCGGATAATGCCCTTGAGTGCGATGATATGCTCCTTCAACAAAATATTTTCACGTGTGAGATACTTGTTTTGTATACGAGCTAACTCAATCATCTTGAATGCTTTGATCTCAGTTGGGGTAAGAAGATTGTGATCAAGTTGAAGGATGTCTTCTACTGCCGGAACTTGGCCCACCGTGGCCTTCTTGATCCCTTCATCCTTGTTGATCTCCATGGGTTCTTCCCTCTTCAGCTCTATCTTCATTAGCCAAGCATCGTTGTCACCATTTGTGGAGGAGGGGGACGACATAATTCCTGGCCTTGACAACCCTGACAGAAAACAGCTTGCAACAAGAACAGAGGATATTTGCGTGATACGGGAGTCAAAACCTTCGGGAGATTATATAATGAATTTTTACCAACCGAAAGAAGTATTGTGCAAGAAAACGGAGTCCAGAGAGCGCACGAGGTGCCCACGAGGCAGGGGGTGCGCCCAGGGGGGTTGGGCGCGCCTCCCACGCTCGTGGAAGCCTCGTGTCCTTCCCGGACTACTTCTTATTTTCCTATTTTCTTAAATATTCCAAAACAGAGAAAAAATGCCATTGCAACTGTTTTGGAGTCGGTTTACATACCGTACCACGTACCTCTTCCTTTTCAGAGTCTGAAACGTTCTGGAAAGTGTCCCTTATGTATACCTCCGGGGTTACGGTTTCAATAACATTAGTTTCAACATTTATAGGATTACCTGAGATATAATGTTTGATTCTTTGACCGTTCACCACCTTCGGATTTGTGCCTTCGAAGTTGTTGATTTCTATGGCACCGGAACGATAGACCTCCTCGATAACGTAAGGACCTTCCCATTTAGAGAGGAGTTGTCCTGCAAAAAATCTTAAACGAGAATTGTATAGCAACACATAATCACCTACATTAAACTCGCGCTTTTGTATCCTTTTGTCATGCCATCTTTTAACTTTTTCTTTAAACAACTTGGCATTCTCATAGGCTTGGGTTCTCCATTCATCAAGTGAGCTAATGTCAAATAACCTCTTCTCACCGGCAAGTTTGAAATCATAATTGATCTCTTTAATGGCCCAATAGGCCTTATGTTCTAGTTCGAGAGGTAAGTGACATGCTTTTCCATAAACCATTTTATACGGAGACATACCCATAGGATTTTTATATGCAGTTCTATAGGCCCATAATGCATCATCAAGTTCCTTGGACCAATTCTTTCTAGATCTATTAACAGTCTTTTGCAAAATTAATTTGAGCTCTCTATTGCTCAATTCCACTTGACCACTAGATTGTGGGTGATATGGAGATGCAATTCTATGATTAACATCATACTTGGCAAGCATTTTACGAAAAGCACCATGAATAAAATGTGAACCACCATCAGTCATTAAATATCTAGGGACTCCAAACCTCGGAAAAATAACTTCTTTAAGCATCTTAATAGAGGTGTTATGATCAGCACTACTAGTTGGAATAGCTTCTACCCACTTAGTAACGTAATCAACAGCAACTAAAATATGTGTATACCCATTAGAGGAAGGAAAAGGTCCCATATAATCGAAGCCCCAAACATCAAATAGTTCAATAACAAGTGAGTAATTCATAGGCATTTCTTGGCGTCTACTAATATTACCAATTCTTTGACATTCATCACAAGACAAGGCAAACTTACGAGCATCCTTGAAGAGAGTAGGCTAATAAAAACCGGATTGCAATACCTTATGTGCAGTTCTATCTCCAGCGTGGTCTCCTCCATATACCTCAGAATGACACTTGCGTAGGATCTGTTCCTGTTCATGCTCAGGTATACAACGTCTAATAACACCATCTACTCCTTCTTTATAAAGATGCGGGTCATCCCAGAAGTAGTGTCTTAAATCATAGAAAAACTTTTTCTTTCCTGGTATGTGAAACTAGGTGGTATAAATTTAGCAACAATGTAATTAGCATACCATGGAGCAGTACAAGAAGCATTTATGACAGCTAATTGTTCATCAGGAAAGCTATCATCAATAGGTAGTGGGTCATCAAGAACATTCTTTAACCTAGACAAGTTGTCTGCAACGGGGTTCTCAGCTCCCTTTCTATCAATAATATGCAAATCAAATTCTTGCAGCAAGAGAACCCATCTAATAAGTCTAGGCTTAGCATCTTTCTTTTCCATAAGGTATTTAATAGCAGCATGATCAGTGTGAATAGTTACTTTAGAATCAACAATATAAGGTCTGAACTTATCACAAGAAAAAACAACTGCTAAAAATTCTTTTTCAGTAGTAGCATAATTTTTCTGGGCATTGTCTAGAGTTTTACTAGCATATTGAATAACATTTAATTTCTTATCAACTCTTTGCCCTAGGACAGCACCTACAGCATGATCACTAGCATCACACATAATTTTAAACGGTAAATTCCAATCAGCTGGTTGAACAATAGGTGCAGAAATCAAAGCTTTCTTAAGTATTTCAAATGCTTCTACACAGTCATCATCAAAGACAAAACGTATATCTTTTTGTAATAGATTTGTCAGAGGCCGAGAAATTTCTGAGAAGTCCTTAATGAACCTCCTGTAAAAACTGGCATGACGAAGGAAACTTCTTATACCTTTGATGTCCTTGGGACACGGCATCTTTTCAATAGCATCAACTTTAGCTTTATCAACTTCAATACCTCTTTCAGAAATTTTATGGCCCAAGACAATGCCTTCATTAACCATAAAGTGGCACTTCTCCCAATTCAAGACAAGGTTAGTTTCTTCACATCTCTGCAAAACTCGATCAAGGTTGCTCAAGCAATCATCAAAAGAGGATCCATAAACGGAGAAATCGTCCATGAACACCAATAGTAACAACATCCTTTTCGCAGTCTATCCTAGCATTGATAGTATTCAAGAAGGGTCTACCAAATATAATGGGACAAAAGCTATCTTGTGGGGAACCAAGAACGAGAAATCAGCAGGATATTTGGCCTTCAACACAAGACTTCAACATCTCTAACAATCCCAATCGGTGAAATAGTATCTCTATTGGCAAGCTTAATGGTAACATTGATATCTTCTATCTCAGCAGGTGCAATATCATGCACAATTTCTACGTATAAAGAATGAGGTATTGCACTAGCACTAGCACCCATATCACACAAGCCGTGATAACAATGATCTCCTATTTTAACAGAAATAACAGGCATGCCTACCACAGGTCTATGTTTATCTTTAGCACCAGGTTTAGCAATTCTAGAAGTCTCATCACAGAAGTAAATAACATGCCCATCAATATTATCAGCCAAGAGATCTTTAACCATAGCAATATTAGGTTCAACTTTAACTTGCTCAGCAGGTGTATAAGTTCTAGTATTACTTTTACGAACCACAGTTGAAGCTTTAGCATGATTCTTTATCCTAACAGGGAAAGGTGGTTTCTCAACATAAGCAGTAGGAACAATAGGATCATTATAAGTGATAGTCTTTTCTTCAACTTTAATAGGTTCAACTAATTTTACTTCTATGGGAGGATGATATTTAAACCACTTCTCCTTAGGGAGATCAACATGAGTAGCAAATGATTCACAGAAAGAAGCTACTATCTCAGAGTCAAGTCCATATTTAATGCTAAATTTACGAAAAACATTGGTATCCATAAAAGATTTAACACAATCAAACTTTGGTGTTATACCTGACTAGTTACCTTCGTCGAGATCCCAATCTTCAGAGTTGTGTTTAATTATTTCCAATAAATCCCATCTGAATTCAATAGTCTTATCATAAAAGAACCAGTACAAGAAGTATTGAGCATGGAGCGATCGTTATCAGAAAGCCGAGCATAAAAGTTTTGAATAATCATTTCTCTTGAGAGCTCATGATTGGGGCATGAATATAACATTGACTTAAGCCACCCCCAAGCTTGAGCGATGCTTTCTCCTTCACGAGGCCATAAATTATATATAATTACGATCACGATGAACAAGATGCATAGGATAAAACTTCTGGTGAAATTCCAATTTGAATCGTTTGTAGTCCCATGATCCCATATCATCACATAGCCTATACCATGTCAATGCATCTCCCTTCAAAGATAAAGGGAAGACCTTCTTCTTGATAACATCATCGGGCATACCTGCAAGCTTAAATAATCCACAAACTTCATCCACATAGATTAAGTGCAAATCGGGATGCAATGTTCCATCTCCTGCAAAAGGATTAGCTAGCAGTTTTTCTATCATACCCGATGGAATTTCAAAGTGAACATTTTCAGTAGGTTCAATAGGTTGAGGAGCAACTATTTGCTCTACCGGTCGGGGTCAAGATACCCTGAACAAGCCCCTCGAAGGATTACTTTCCATAGTAACAAGTGACAGTAAATTTCAGCACACTATATAAAATTTTCCTTACCAAATTCCACCTACCAAAGGCGCTTCACTCCCCGGCAACGGTGATAGAAAAGAGTCTTGATGACCCACAAGTATAGGGGATCTATCGTAGTCCTTTCGATAAGTAAGAGTGTCGAACCCAACGTGGAGCAGAAGGAAATGGCAAGCGGTTTTCAGCAAGGTATTCTCTGCAAGCACTGAAATTATAGGTAACAGATAGTTTTGTGATAAGGTAATTTGTAACGGGTAGCAAGTAACAAGTGTAAATAAAGTGCAGCAAGAAGGCCCAATCCTTTTTGTAGCAAAGGACAAGCCTGGACAAACTCTTATATAGAGAAAAGCGCTCCCGAGGACACATGGGAATTATCGTCAAGCTAGTTTTCATCACGTTCATATGATTCGCGTTCGGTACTTTGATAATTTGATATGTGGGTGGACCGGTGCTTGGGTGCTGTCCTTACTTGGACAAGCATCCCACTTATGATTAACTCCTATTGCAAGCATCTGCAACTACAAAATAAGTATTAAGGTAAACCTAACCATAGCATGAAACAAATGGATCCAAATCAGCCCCTTACGAAGCAACACATAAACTAGGGTTTAAGCTTCTGTCACTCTAGCAACCCATCATCTACTTATTACTTCCCAATGACTTCCTCTAGGCCCAAATAATGCTGAAGTGTCATGTAGTCGACGTTCACATAACACCACTAGAGGAAAGACAACATACATCTCATCAAAATATCGAACGAATACCAAATTCACATGACTACTAATAGCAAGACTTCTCCCATGTCCTCAGGAACAAACGTAACTACTCACAAATCATATTCATGTTCATAATTAGAGGGGTATTAATATGCATAATGGATCTGAACATATGATCTTCCACCAAATAAACCAACTAGCATCATCTACAAGGAGTAATCAACACTACTAGGAACCCACAGGTACCAATCTGAGGCTTTGGGACAAAGATTGGATACAAGAGATGAACTAGCGTTTGAGAGGAGATGGTGCTGGTGAAGATGTTGATGGAGATTGACCCATTCCCGATGAGAGGATCGTTGGTGATGACGATGGCGATGATTTCCCCCTCCCGGAGGGAAGTTTCCCCGGCATAACAGCTCTGCCGAAGCCCTAGATTGGTTCCGCCAAGGTTCCGCCTCGTTGCAGCGGAGTTCCTTGGCAAAAACTTGCTTACGATTTTTCCAGGGTAAAAGACTTCTATAGCAGAATATGGGCACCGGAGGCCTGCCAGAGGGCCCACGATGTAGGGGGCGCACCCAGGGGGTAGGGCGCGCCCCCCACCCTCGTGGCCAGGGTGTGGGCCCCCTCTAGTATTTTCTTCGCTCAGTATTTTTTATAAGTCCCAAAAATGACTTCCGTGAAGTTTCAGGACTTTTGGAGCTGTGCAGAATAGGTCTCTAATATTTGCTCCTTTTCCAGCCAAGAGTTCCAGCTACCGGCATTATCCCTCTTCATGTAAACCTTGTAAAATAAGAGAGAATAGGCATAAGTATTGTGTCATAATGTGTAATAACAGCCCATAATGCAATAAATATTGATATAAAAGCATGATGCAAAATGGACGTATCATTTGTGCAGGACTAGATTTGCTACCCTCACATAGGAAAAAGGTTCAAAGAGAACAAACATGGGACCAACGCAGATATGCTGCTTGGCTACATACTCTACATCACCCATTTATACGTGTGGATGCACATGGTGCTGGCATGTCCCATGTCCCATACAACTATTTTGCTATTGTTAATCTAAGAAGGCTACTGGAAAATTGAAGCAATGCCACTGTTAAAAGTAAATTACATTCTTAATGAATGTTGTTTTAAGAGAATGTCTCTGTTAATATGAATCAATGCAACCGTTTTAGAAATGCTACTGTCCTACTGTCGGGACCCGGTCCTAAGTCACACCAATTTAGCATGTAACATATCATATCACTTTGCGGCCTCACGCATGGTGTTCCCACGGGTGCCACCTTACCTGGCCCGGGACTGTTTGCGCCTTTTGGCTCACGTATATGATAGTGTCGCTAGCATCCATATGACAGAGAACCTGGGCCAACATGACTAGTTGTAAACCCAAAGTGGCACTAACTTACAGGGACACGCATACATGACCCAGCAATGAACGTGTCGGTCATCAATGTATGAACCCAAGTCGTAGCAAGCTGCAAGGACTTAAAGGAACAACGTGTGACATTTCCCCGAAGGGACAGACACAGGAACGAAGAAGGACACATGCCGGCCAGCCTAAGTGTTCTCGAGCAGTAGTAAGCTACCATGGCTCAGTGGAAGCACTAGGAGACATTTCCCCATAAGAGAGGCTACCAAGAATAAACAACTAGGTTGTCGAATCCCACACATACCAAGCATTTCAAAATCATACACAGAATATGCTCGATATGTGCAAATACAACATGGTATCACTACAAAACTCTACGACTCAGAATATTTATTCATTAGTCTCCGAGGAGCCAGATATTACAAACATGGGTCTGATGACCCAGCATTCAAGTCATACAAGCAATAAGCTCATGCGGAAGCTTAACTTATCTGAGTACAGACAACTACAAATGAAAAAGGCTGAGAAGCCTGACAATCTACAAGACCCTCCCAAGGGTACAAGATTGTAGCTGAGGTAACAAGCTAAACGTCGAGGTCCACGCGGAACTACTAGTGAGACTGAAGTCTCTCTGCAAAAACATAAATTAAGCAAACGTGAGTACAAATGTACCCAACAAGACTTACATCAGAACTAGCTACATATGCATCAGTATCAACAAAGGGGTGGTGGAGTTTAACTGCACCAAGCCAGCTTTGACTCAGTGGCTATCCTGAACTGCGACTGCTGGTAACTCTTTTGAGGTGGCGCACACGAGTCCACATATTCACCATATCAATACACCACTATGTATCCGCTCCCGTCTCCCTACGAGAAGGCCATCCATAGCACTCATGCTTATCTTGCGCATTTTAGAGTATCCACTTTCACTTGTCTATGAACTGTACAGGCAACCCAGAAGTCCTTTACCGCGGACACGGCTATTCGAGTAGATGATGTTAACCCTGCAGGGGTGTACTTCTTCACACACGCTCTCGCCACTTACCGCCATGTACACGTCATGTATCTCGGCAACCTTCAAGCGGAAGCCTGGCGAGGGTGTCAGCCACGACCTGACTAACCACGCAAGACTCTAGTCCAGGTTTATCGCCTATTCGGGTTCCATCTGCAAGGAGATCCGGCCGGGGTGTCGCTCACGGCCCCAAATGATGGGAGCAAGGTTCTCAAGCCCACCAAACGGGCGATGCTTGGTACACCATGCCAGTGCACCTAGTCTGTCCCAAGCCCACCTGTTTCGGGTGCCACTTTGTAGAGTACTAGCAGTTCCTACAAACACCAGAAACTAGTTGCAACTCCTGGACAGAGATCAGGTTGATTAATAAGCCGAGAGGGGTCGAGTTACCGGAACCCAATGTGTGGTAGTACCTGTTCATGGATCACCAACACAGAACTTAGTTCCTGAGGACGGTTTCAATGAGACAACCCACCATGTACTCCTACATGGCCTCTCACCGCTACCTTTACCAAATCGTGTTCACATACTTAGCTCTCAACAGTAGGACATGTTCACAACTTTCCAATTCATCCCTGGTGAATCAGACCTGACACAACTCTAAGCAATAGCAGGCATGACAAACAAGCATGAATGAGTAGGCACATCAGGGCTCAAACAACTCCTACTCATGCTAGTGGGTTTCATCTATTTACTGTGGCAATGACAGGTCATGCAGAGGAAAGGCGTTCAACTACCACGACATGTAATAGTTGAATCGTTGTTGTCCTAATGCAGTAAAAGAGAGAGGAGCGAGAGAGTGGGATTGTATCGAAATGAACAAGGGGTTTTTGCTTGCCTGGCACTTCTGAAGATAGTATAGCTCTTCATCGGTGTCATCGATCTCATCGTCGGAACCGCGTCTACTGAGAGGGGACAAATACCGGCAAACAAGGAAGAACACAATCAATGCAATGCAACAATTTTGATGCATGATTATGAGATGGCAATATGTTGTGCTTTGAGCTAATGCAGCTAGCAACAACCTAAATGGAGTTGGTTTGAATACAATATTCAAATTCAAACTCGATATGTGAATATTCAAATGCCATTCATTTGATTTGCCCTAAACAGTAGTCATAAGTTGTTCTAACATGCATGAAAATGGTACAGATTGATAGATTGGATTTTTCTAATCATTTTTCATATATAAATCTTTTAAATCTGAGCTATAGATTATTTTCTATGATTTTTAGAAGTTTTAACTATTTTCTGGAATTTCCTGGTTATTCTAATTTGAACTAAATCCAGAAAATGACTTATTGCGTCAGCATGATGGCGGTGTGGCGTCAGCAAGTCAACAGACGCGGTCCAGGTCAAACCTGACCAGTGGGGCCCGCACGTCAGTGTAACAACTAATTAACAGAGTTAATTAGGGCTAAGTGGAAACCTAACCTAAGTTAATTAGTGCCTGGGCCCACATGCCAGTGATCAGGTGGTGTCGTTAGTGCATAAACTAATTAGGCCACGTCAGCGCGCCGAAGTTTTGGCCGGCGGCGACCTCAAACCGCGGCGGCGTCCACCGGAGTTGCGCCAGAGCCGACGGATCGACTAACCGAGGGCACCACGAGGTAGCCCGTGCCCGCTCGCTTCCAGCGGAACCAACAGGATGGTGCGGGGTGGCTGGAGTTCGCCGAAAGCGAGCTCATGGCGGCGGCCGGAGTACGGCGTCGATAGGGATCGGGTCTAGGGGACGAAATTAACAGTGAGGAGAGAGGGGAAACAACGGCGACCTCACAGGGGCTAGAACTGGGGGCTCGGAGAGCTCGGGGATGACCGGTAGGCGAAAAATCGATGGCGGCTCCCTACGATGGCCAACGGTGAAGACGAAGACGATGGCGGCGAAGCAGCGTGCCCCGAGCTCGCTTGGCTTGGTGGAAGGAGAGAGGACATCAAGGCGCCTCTCTTGGTCACGCTGGCTTGACTAGGGAGGGCTAGTGGCCGCGGTGGCAGTGGACGGCGGCGACGAGCTCTGCTCGGTGGCTGCATGCGAAAGAAACGGAGGAGGGGAGAGAGAGCAACGATTGAGGGGGAGGGGAGAGAGGTCTCTGGGCGTCTCTGTGGCGCGTTCAGAAGGGTCGGACGTCGCGGTGGAAGCAGGAGCTGGCGCGCGCGCAGCGACCACGCACCCCTGCTCCTACTGGCAGAAGGTAGACGACGCGGTGAGGAGATGGGCTGGGTCCTCTACAGTGCTGGGCCGTAGCTGGGCCGCTAGGTGGGCTGCGTCAGGTAAGTCCACTCTCTCTCCCTCTCTTTACTAGTTTGTTTCCGTTTCCTATTTCTGTCTTTGTTTTCTGATTTAGAAAAAATACTAAACCACTTTTGTTGCTCCTGAAAATATTCATGTGGTATGTAGATATAATACTAGAGTCACTCATAAAGTTTCGGGATTATTGGACATGTATTTCTTTTATAACAGAAATAGATCCAATTCAAATAGTTTATGATTTAAATCAAAGGCCCAAAATAAAAATTTTAAAGCCTCCAAAAACATTGGTTTGAATTTTATTCTTGCCAATATTTTTCAAGGTTTAACCGGAACATTTTCTTGTGCTTCTTTGATGAGATTTTAATGTTGATTATTTCTAAACTTATTTCTGAGGGTTTCAACTAACCTCAATTCAAATTTCAGAATATAGACATGATGCAAGATGCTCACTCATATAATTAGCTACAAGCAAATTCCAAAACTGTGAGAACTCACTCCCACTAAACAAGAATCTCATCCCGAGATTCAAGACCTGAGGTAAGAAGACAGAGGGGACACAAAACTATCACAGTCTTCTCGATCCAGCTGCCCTTCTCAAAGATTTTGATTATTGCATCATATTGATCTTTTACATCTTTTCCTTCTAGATCTTCATCCAACATGATGACGACAAAAAGAAACTCTACAAGAACCGATCTTCTTGGAGATCGAGCAACTCACGATCAACTCACAGAATAAGGCATAATAACATCTCTTGAGATGAGACACAAAACACACATCAGGAGTGATGGAAAAGAAACAGATGATGAAGGTTCTATTTGGTAGGCAACAATTCCATGCTGGAGTAAGATGGTGCATGGTTTAAGTAGCGAGGAGATAATTGCCATGATTCCATAACGGGGCACCTCGGGGAAGGTGACTCGTAGAATTATTCCCTTAAGTGGCAAAAAGAATTACTTTTGATATCTAGATCATAGGAACTCTCTATACCAACCTAAGGCAAATCACAAACGATCATATGACGGAGTTCGAAAGAATGGCATACTCAGACTAGAATGGATGATGTGGACTACCTTGTTGAAGACAACGCAATGGATGATTTTTTCTTATCATCAAAAATGGATGGGACCCATGGTAGGACCACTTTTGAAGATGATCCTGAACAGCAATTACTGAGAGTGGCAACCCATGGGAAATCGGCACAATGGTGGTGCAAGCTGGGGACAAAATGCAAATGTTGGGAATGTTACAACCATCATATCTGCCTGAGATTCAGATCTGGTTGGTAATAGGATATTCCAGACAACATGTCTGAAAAGGAAAGGTTGCAACACAAATCGACGAGATGATGTTGCGAGATTCTCGGGAAATGGACTATGGTAGTAAGCTCCAAAACATGAGCGGGTTCTGCTACACACATGTGAACACGTTGTCCCAGACAAGCATGACCACATAGTAGACTTACAATAAAACACTACCGAGTTCAGATGGGGAACCATCATTGGGGATATCGAAGTACTTGTATAAGCCCGGGTCTTAAGAAGGAACTTCTTTTCCTTGAACAAGTCAATCAGTGGATTAGTGTGCTAGGAAACACATATAGAATGGAGGCGGCCAACCTATCAAACCATGAGTACTTCGCACATGCGTGACTAACTTGGGATGATTCCAAATGAAGCAAAAACAATCTTTCTCCGATCCACGACGGCAACTTACACCAAGGGCACATGAATTAGAGGAAGTCACTTCTTTCATCCAAAAATAGACTTCATGAACGGGAGAAGAAGAAAATGCTTACACATGTTTCTAAGACTATCTTGATGTTCAACATGAATCATGGAGAAAATAGGGATGTTGTCGATGAGCTCAACAACATTTATCAAGGTTCCATATACATGGATGTAGCGACCAGACCTCAAATGGCCTGTGCTGCTGTGCACCAGTGTCATCCCTGGATCAGTAATGCTGACACGCACAGTACAAATGGAGGATTTATAACAGAGTAGCAATCACACACTTATTACATCGATATCTCCGAAGAGATTAAGTATAATAAATGTGGCTTAAGGCCATCTAATAACGATAATAGCAGAAGACTTGGAAGATAAGTGAGTCCATCAACTCCAGCGGCATCACTGAGTAAGACCACGACCTAAGGCAGCTTACTCGTCGTCTGAAAAGTCTGCAACATGAAACGTTGCAGCCCGAAACGGGTCAGCACATAGAATATGCTGGCAAAGTAACACATAGAGAGCAATGAACAATGATAAGGCTATACTATATGCATATATGGCTGGTGGAAAGGCTCTATGGTTACAGTTTTGCGAAAAACCAATCTTATCCTACTGCAAAGGAATAAATTTTATTTAACTATCATGGTGGTTGAAACATTGAGAAGGTACCTCCAACTCAATCCCATTTAAGTGTCATCATTAACCCAACAAAATTAATTATGAGTATCACGGTGATGAGATTCAAATGATAATCCAAGTACTAGATACTCAAGTTGTCCATAACCGGGGACACGGCTAATCATGATCAGTTTGTACACTCTGCAGAGGTTTGCGCACTTTTCCCCCAAGACTCGATCGCCTCCGCTTGATTCTCGCACTACATGATGTTTGAGAAACGGATGACCGAGACACAGTCTTTCAGAAACAGTCACTCTCTACTCTGGATGGACCGGTACACCTACTTTCCCCTACATCTGCTAGTCCACCTCTTCAAGAGATCCTGTAACCTACTCAGCTATGCTAGAGCCCATAATAGCTTGCGGCTGCACACGGAAGTTTCTAGCATCAATAATCTTATGATCCCTTTGAGCCTGGGTGGCGGACCTTATACAAACAGACAACACTGGGTTCTCCAGGTGCCTCAATCCACCCAGATGTGAGTTTTAGTTGCCACCTTAAGTTGAACCATTAATTAACATCTCACATCTGTCATGGATATCACTCAAACCCAATCCACGTCTACGAGCATAGCATGGCAATAAGAATAGCAACGTAGAAGTAACTCCCAAGGGTTTGATAGAAAACAGGTAATAGGTACTACCTCAACTACTTCCCAATACCCACAGTTTAATTAGACCCTAGTCATGCAATGTTTGAGGGAAATAGATCTAATGCAATAAAACTGGGTATGAACGGGGTATGATCAAAGTGTTACTCGCCTTGCTGATGATCCGCAAGACCTAGCGAGTCGAAGTAACAAGCGGCACACTCCGGGTACTCTATCGCAAACAAACAAGCATACAATCAGTACTCATCTAATGCACAGGTAAAACTCGAATGAAAGATCCAACCAGAAAGTTCAACTTAAGAACTCCGGTTTGCAAAAAGAATCAACTCGAAAGAAGCAACGAAAGTCAAACGGCGAAAGAAAAAACTTCGTTTGCTAATATGGATCTAGGTCAAATTTTACTGTAGTAAAAACTTGTTTGAGTAGATTAATCAGAAACAGAATTTCGAGACGAAACTCTAGGCGCTTGAATCGCCTGATTCCGATAAACGAGCGAAAAGTTAAACAGATTCGAAAATTCGATCAGAAATCGAATCTGAGAAAAATAACGAGAAAATCCGACGAAAAAGAAAAACGGACGAACGGTTAAATAACGGACGTTCGTTAACAGAGAAAAACCGACGAACGCGTTCGTTAAAACGAACGGTTCGGTGAACGCTCGTGAAATAAGAAAACCGAAAAAAACCGATCTAGGGTTTTTTTTAAACAAAAGGTTTTTTTTCAGAAAACCGGTCAACGTTGAAGACGGCCGGCGGCAGTACCTCGACGGGGCTCGCTCCGGCGAGGGGTTCCGGTGGCGGGGCTCGGGGCGGGGTGCGGGGCTCGGGGGCGGCGGCTCCGGCGGCGAGGGGGGCGGGGCTCCGGCGACTCCCGGCGGCGGCGGCGAGGCAAAAAGCGGCGGCGGCGGCGGTGGCGTGCTCCTCCGGCGGCGGTGGTGAGAGAAACGGAGAGGGGGGTATATAAGGAGGGGGGCTAGGGCGGCTTGGGGAAGGGTTCGGGCGAGGGGAGGCGTGCGGCGGCCGAAGTCGGTCATGGCGGCGGCGAGCTCCGTGCGGGAAGAGGAGAACCCGCGGGCGGGCCGTCGGCTGGGCTCGGCCCAGTCGGCGCGGGCGCAATCAGAAAAATATGAAATAAATTTTCCCCGTCTAGTTAGAAAATCTAGAATAGGGTGAACATTGTTAAAATCAAAAATAAATATTTTGAAAACATGCATATTTTTTCAATGCAATAAAAATTGCAAAATAAATCGGAATAAATTTCAAATAATGATTTTAACATTTTTCCTCCAGTATTTCAATATTTTGGAGAAGTCATATTTTCTCCTCTCGTTTATTTAAAATGAAATATTTTTCCGGAGAGAAAAATAATTAAAACCAAAATACTCGTTTGAAAAATCAAATAAGAAAATTCGAGACAATCCCCAACTCTCTCCGAGGGTCCTTGAGTTGCTTAGGATTTATCGAGGATTTGTAAAAATGCAACAAAACATGATATGCAAATGATGCTCTATGTATAACATTCCAAATTGAAAATTTGGGATGTTACAAACCTACCCCCCTTAAGATGAATCTCGCCCTCGAGATTCGGGTTGGCTAGAAAACAGGTGGGAGTGGTTTTTCCGTAGATCTTCCTCTCGCTCCCAGGTGGCCTCATCTTCTGTGTGGTGACTCCACTGAACTTTGCAAAACATGATAACCTTGCTGCGGGTAACTCGGCTGGCATACTCGAGAATCTTAATTGGCTTCTCCTCATAAGTCAAATCACTTTCCAACTGAATCGCTTCCAGTGGCACAGTATCTCTCAGTGGTATCTCAGCCATCTCTGCGTGGCACTTCTTCAACTGCGAAACGTGAAATACATCATGTACTCCAGCCAATCCTTCGGGCAATTCCAGCTTATAGGCAACTTCTCCCATACGTTCCAACACTCTGTATGGTCCGATAAAACGAGGCGCTAACTTTCCCTTAACTCCAAAGCGCTTTACTCCTCGAAGTGGCGATACTCGAAGATACACTCTGTCTCTGACTTCGTGAACTGTCTCCTTGCGTTTAGAATCAGCATAACTCTTCTGCCTGGACTGGGCTACCTTGAGCCTATCGCGAATCAACCTTACTTTCTGTTCAGACTCCTTAATCAAATCTGGTCCAAACAACTGACGGTCTCCAACTTCGTCCCACAACAACGGTGTTCTACACCTCCTTCCGTACAAAGCTTCGAAAGGGGCCATCTTCAAACTGGTTTGATAACTGTTGTTATACGAAAACTCCGCATATGGCAAATTGTCGTCCCAACTAGATCCATAATCTAGTGCACATGCTCTCAACATGTCCTCCAAAATCTGGTTGACTCTCTCGGTCTGTCCATCTGTCTGCGGGTGAAATGATGTACTAAATTCCAGTCTGGTTCCCAATGTTTCATGTAACTGCTTCCAAAACTTCGAGGTAAATTGGGTTCCTCTGTCTGATACAATGGTCCTCGGAACTCCATGCAAACATACTATCCTGGTCATGTATATCTTTGCCAACTTAGCACTGGTGTAAGTGGTCTTCACTGGAATGAAATGAGCCACTTTTGTCAAATGGTCGACTACAACCCATATCGAGTAATAGCCTGAACGAGTCCTGGGTAATCTTGTGATAAAATCCATGCCTATTTTATCCCACTTCCATTCGGGTATCGGCAATGGCTGTAGCAATCCTGCTGGCTTCTGATGCTCTGCCTTCACTCTCTGACATACATCACAAACTGCTACAAACTCCGCAATATCCTTCTTCATTCCGGTCCACCAGAAAGTATTCTTCAAATCCAAATACATCTTGGTATTTCCTGGGTGAATCGAGTACGGTGAATCATGGGCTTCTTGCAAAATCAACTTCCTGATCTCCGGATCATTTGGCACATATACGCGGTCCTCGAACCATAAGGTATCGTGCTCATCCTCACGAAATCCCTTGGCTTTTCCTTTGCTCATCTTCTCCTTTATCTCTTCAATTTCCTTGTTAGTCTTTTGAGCTTCTCTGATCTTTTCCATCAAGGTAGATTGAATCTCCAATGTCG
The DNA here is from genome assembly GCF_018294505.1 of Triticum aestivum. NCBI lineage: Eukaryota > Viridiplantae > Streptophyta > Magnoliopsida > Poales > Poaceae > Triticum > Triticum aestivum. The sequence goes on along the minus strand of NC_057814.1, from coordinate 308,467,580 downwards.
CTAAATAGCCTCTAGGGACTATCTCCAAACATAGCTCACGTAAGTCCTCGGCTAACTCCTGAGGTAACTCTCCTGTCATGAGGGTGTTGACATACTCTTGTGGCTCAACGCGTCTGCTACTACGTTAGCCTTTCCAGGGTGATAATGCAATCTCATATCATAGTCTTTGATGAGCTCCAACCATCTCCTCTGTCTGAGGTTTAACTCATTCTGCGTGAAAATGTACTTCAAACTCTTGTGATCCGTGTACACCTCACAATGGTTTCCGATGAGAAAATGTCTCCATGTCTTCAATGCATGCACCACGGTTGCTAATTCCAAATCATGCGTAGCATAATTCTTCTCATGGGGTTTAAGTTGTCGTGAAGCATACGAAACAACTCTTCCTTCCTGCATGAGCACTGCTCCAAGTCCTCGACGAGAAGCGTCGCAATAAACTTCATAGTCCTTGCGTTGATCTGGCAGAATCAACACTGGTGATGTAACCAATCGTTTCTTCAACTCTTGGAAACTAGCTTCACATTCCTCAGTCCAATTAAATTTGGTGTCCTTCTTCAATAGCTCAGTCATGGGCTTAGCAATCCTTGAGAAATTCTCGATAAATCTCCGGTAGTATCCTGCAAGTCCAAGAAAACTCCGGATTTCTCCAACTGTAGTGGGTGATTCCCAACTTGTCACTGTGTCAACCTTGGCAGGGTCTACTGCTATTCCTTCTCCAGAAATAACATGTCCAAGGAATCCAACTTCCTTCAACCAAAACTCACATTTGCTGAACTTGGCATATAACTGATGTTCTCTGAGCTTCTCAAGTACCAATCGTAAATGCTCCTCATGCTCTTCTTCATCCTTGGAAAAGATTAAAATATCATTAATGAATACCATGACGAACTTATCCAAAAACTCCATAAACACTTTGTTCATCAGGTTCATGAAATAGGCCGACGCGTTAGTCAGTCCAAATGACATAACGGTATACTCATACAATCCATATCTGGTGGTAAATGCTGTCTTGGGTATATCCTGCTCTCGAATCTTTAACTGATGGTATCCTGATCGTAGATCGATCTTGGAAAATACTTTAGCTCCTTGCAGGCGGTCAAACAAATCATTGATCATCGGCAGTGGGTACTTGTTTTTGATGGTCACTTCATTCAATCCTCGGTAATCAACAACCATCCTTAGTGATCCATCTTTCTTCTACTAGAAGTACTGGTGATCCCCAAGGTGACGAACTTGGGCGAATATAGCCTTTATCCAGTAACTCCTTGATCTGTTTCTTAATTTCCTCCAAATCCTTTGCGGGCATCCTGTAAGGTCTCTTAGATATTGGCCCTGTGCCTGGCAAAAGTTCAATCAAGAACTCAATGTCTCTATCTGGTGGCATGCCTGGCAACTCTTCTGGAAATACATCCGGATAATCCTTCACCACTGGTACTTCCTCCTGTACAACTCCTGATAAGGAATTCACTTGAGTCCTCTTCGGCATATGCCTGGATACATACTTGATCCTTTTTCCTTCCGGGGTGGTAAGCAAAATAGTCTTGCTGGCACAATCGATGTTTCCTCCATACAACGATAGCCAATCCATTCCCAAAATCACATCCAAACCTTGTGATTCCAAAACAATGAGGTCTGAGGGGAAAACATGCCTTCCAATGGCCAACGGTATCTGAAAACATCCTTGGGTGGCCATATACTCTGCTCCTGGCGAGGTTACTAACATGGGGCTTTTGAGAACTTGGGTGGACATCTTAAACTTGTTTACGAATCCCCTTGATATGTATGAATGCGATGCACCAGTATCGAAAAGAACAGTTGTAGTAAATGACTTAACCAAAAACTTACCTATTACTGCATCAGGCTGAGCTTCAATCTCCTCCACGCTCACGTGGTTCACATGTCCTTTGTTGAACGGGTTCGGCTTCTTCCCAGAGCTTCCATTGCCATTTCCATTTTGGGCTTCGGGACAATCAGTTGCATAATGTCCCGTCTTCTGGCACTTGAAACAAGTAATGTGACTTAGATCTCTCTTAGTTGGGGTAGATGGGTTGGTGCGGTTCTGTCCGTTTCCTCCTCCATTCCCATTACCATTCTTGGAGCCATTATGGTTGTGCGAACTACCTCCTCCATGCTAAAACTGTCCTCCCAGCTTCGGGGTAAATCGTGGCTTCTGCTGGGCTCCAGAATTGTACTTCCCTTGTCCATACTTCCTCTTGCGGTTTTCAATCTGCTGTTGCTTCCCTTCAATCATGAGAGCTCTATCTACCAGCTCCTGGTAGTCGTTGAAGGTTGCTACCATCAACTGCATACTCAGCTCATCATTCAGTCTTTCCAGAAATTTCTCCTGCTTGGCAGCATCCGTAGCAACGTCATCTGGTGCATAACGTGCTAACTTACTGAATTCCTCCACATACTGGCCTACGGTGCGTCCTCCTTGGCGTAGGTTGCGAAACTCACGCTTCTTCATAGCCATAGCTCCTGCTGAAACATGAGCTGTATGGAAAGCTTGCTGAAACTGGTCCCATGTGACAGTGTCAATAGGGTGCGTGGCTGTATAATTCTCCCACCATGATGCTGCGGGTCCATCAAGCTGATGTGCGGCAAAACACACTCTTTCCGCATCTGTGCATCCTGCAGTGGTCAACTCCCTTCCAACTTTGCGGAGCCAATCATCTGCAACAATCGGCTCGGTGCTACTGGAAAACACCGGCGGATTTAGCCTTAAGAAACGGGCTAAGTGGTCAACGGGTGGTGGTGGCGGTGGGTTGTTGTTGTTGTTGCCTTGGTTCTGAACTAACACTTGCATCAAGGCATTTTGTTGCTGAATCAACTGCGTGATCTCTGGCGGGAAAACAAATCCGGTGTCGCGTCTCGGAGGCATCTGATAGGTTTAGAAAAGATGAGAATTAAGAATAGAATGAGGTCTAGGGAGAAAACACTACCCATATGCTCATGAGACAAAATACAATCAATATCACTCAATCAATCCAAACAAGGCAAAACAATCGATCTAACTAACGTTACAAAGTGCTTGAGCTATACTACTAAATGGGGGAAAACTACTACTGATATGGTAGTCTACTAAAAATTCTGATCCGTTGAAGACTCCATGATGTCTGCTCCAGCTTCATCAATCCATTCCTCTTCACTTGGTTCCGAGTCGGTGTCGTCGATGATGATGTAGTTATCCGGACAAGTGCATTCGTCGACTTCTGCTTTTGGCACTGGATTTCCACGAATGCTCCAATCTTATTCTCCAGGTCGTCGATCTTCCCTACTAGTGCGTTGATTTCCTCCAATTAATCTTCGCGTGTAGTCTTGAGTTCTTCTTGGAGTTCCTTGATCTTCGTGAATGCCTTCTTCAGTTCTTCCTTGTCCGTGCATATCTGGTTCTCCTGGCGTCGAATATGTTGGTTCTGCTCCTGGATGAAAGCTGCAATTGATCCATCCTTCTTGGTCTTGATCATCTCCCATTGCGCGTCTCGACGTCCACAAATTTGATAAATGGTATCCTTAAGCTCCTGGTGGTAGACTTCTCCAATGCGTCCCATGGTGATATGTGCGGCCATGCTCTTCCCTAAGCTCCAAGTTGGTTCTTCGAAAACCAATCTTATGGCACTAAACATCCTTCCTGGAATGATAACTTGAATCTTCCAGCTCTCCTCTTCAGGTAATGTGGCGTTGTAGGTTCCGGTGACGCTTGGTATTCCTATGTTCAAGTACTTGGTGACTTCCTTCAAGTGTCGTCCAAACGGCGTGTCTTCATCTGGTTGCATGAACTTGCTCCTTGCATTCGCCATTCCTAAAAGAGTAGAAAGTGGAGAGGGGTCAGAAATGAGAAGAGAGAAGTTTTCTAGGGCTTAAGCTTAGTGGTCGTGTCCTACAGTCAGCGTGTGCTCTGATACCAACTTTGTAGCGACCAGACCTCAAATGGCCTGTGCTGCTGTGCACCAGTGTCATCCCTGGATCAGTAATGCTGACACGCACAGTACAAATGGAGGATTTATAACAGAGTAGCAATCACACACTTATTACATCGATATCTCCGAAGAGATTAAGTATAATAAATATGGCTTAAGGCCATCTAATAACGATAACAGCGGAAGACTTGGAAGATAAGTGAGTCCATCAACTCCAGCGGCATCACTGAGTATAAGACCATGACCTAAGGCAGCTTACTCGTCGTCTGAAAATTCTGCAACATGAAACGTTGCAGCCCGAAACGGGTCAGCACATAGAATATGCTGGCAAAGTAACACATAGAGAGCAATGAACAATGATAAGGCTATACTATATGCATATATGGCTGGCGCAAAGGCTCTATGGTTACAGTTTTGCGAAAAACCAATTTTATCCTACTGCAAAGGAATAAATTTTATTTAACTATCATGCTGGTTGAAACATTGAGAAGGTACCTCCAACTCAATCCCATTTAAGTGTCATCATCAACCCAACAAAATTAATTATGAGTATCACGGTGATGAGATTCAAATGATAATCCAAGTACTAGATACTCAAGTTGTCCATAACCGGGGACACGGCTAATCATGATCAGTTTGTACACTCTGGAGAGGTTTGCGCACTTTTCCCCACAAGACTCGATCGCCTCCGCTTGATTCTCGCACTACATGATGTTTGAGAAACGGATGACCGAGACACAGTCTTTCAGAAACAGTCACTCTCTACTCTGGATGGACCGGTACACCTACTTTCCCCTACATCTGCTAGTCCACCTCTTCAAGAGATCCTGTAACCTACTCAGCTATGCTAGAGCCCATAATAGCTTGCGGCTGCACACGGAAGTTTCTAGCATGAATAATCTTATGATCCCTTTGAGCCTGGGTGGTGGACCTTATACAAACAGACAACACTGGGTTCTCCAGGTGCCTCAATCCACCCAGATGTGAGTTTTAGTTGCCACCTTAAGTTGAACCATTAATTAACATCTCACATCTGTCATGGATATCACTCAAACCCAATCCACGTCTACGAGCATAGCATGGCAATAAGAATAGCAACGTAGAAGTAACTCCCAAGGGTTTGATAGAAAACAGGTAATAGGTACTACCTCAACTACTTCCCAATACCCACAGTTTAATTAGACCCTAGTCATGCAATGTTTGAGGGAAATAGATCTAATGCAATAAAACTGGGTATGAACGGGGTATGATCAAAGTGTTTCTTGCCTTGCTGATGATCCGCAAGACCTAGCGAGTCGAAGTAACAAGCGGCACACTCCGGGTACTCTATCGCAAACAAACAAGCATACAATCAGTACTCATCTAATGCACAGGTAAAACTCGAATGAAAGATCCAACCAGAAAGTTACACTTAAGAACTCCGGTTTGCAAAAAGAATCAACTCGAAAGAAGCAACGAAAGTCAAACGGCGAAAGAAAAAAACTTCGTTTGCTAATCTGGATCTAGGTCAAATTTTACTGTAGCAAAAACTTGTTTGAGTAGATTAATCGGAAAGAGAATTTTGAGGCGAAACTCTAGGCGCTTGAATAGCCTGATTCCGATAAACGAGCAAAAAGTTAAACAGATTCGAAAATTCGATCAGAAATCGAATCTGAGAAAAATAACGAGAAAATCCGACGAAAAAGAAAAACGGACGAACGGTTAAATAACGGACGTTCGTTAACAGAGAAAAACCGACGAACGTGTTCGTTAAAACGAACGGTTCGGTGAACGCTCGTGAAATAAGAAAACCGAAAAAAAACCGATCTAGGGTTTTTTTTTAAACAAAAGGTTTTTTTTCAGAAAACCGGTCAACGTTGAAGACGGCCGGCGGCAGTACCTCGACGGGGCTCGCTCCGGCGAGGGGCTCCGGTGGCGGCTCCGGCGGCGAGGGGGGCGGGGCTTCGGTGACTCCCGGCGGCGGCGGCGAGCCAAAAAGCGGCGGCGGCGGTGGCGTGCTCCTCCGGCGGCGGTGGTGAGAGAAACGGAGAGGGGGGGTATATGAGGGGGCTAGGGCGGCTTGGGGAAGGGGTCGGGCGAGGGGAGGCGTGCGGCGGCCGGAGTCGGTCATGGCGGCGGCGAGCTCCGTGCGGGAAGAGGAGAACCCGCGGGCGGGCCGTCGGCTGGGCTCGGCCCAGTCGGCGCAGGCGCAAATTTTTTTTTTAAATAAGTTCCGCGGAATATATTGCGTAGAAAAATAAATAAAAATCAGAAAAATATGAAATAAATTTTCCCCGTCTAGTGAGAAAATCTAGAATAGGGTGAACATTTTTAAAATCAAAAATAAATATTTTGAAAACATGCATATTTTTTAAATGCAATAAAAATTGCAAAATAAATCCGAATAAATTTCAAATAATGATTTTAACATTTTTCCTCCAGTATTTCAATATTTTGGAGAAGTCATATTTTCTCCTCTCGTTTATTTAAAATGAAATATTTTTCCGGAGAGAAAAATAATTAAAACCAAAATACTCGTTTGAAAAATCAAATAAGAAAATTCGAGACAATCCCCAACTCTCTCCGAGGGTCCTTGAGTTGCTTAGGATTTATCGAGGATTTTTAAAAATGCAACAAAACATGATATGCAAATGATGCTCTATGTATAACATTCCAAATTGAAAATTTGGGATGTTACAATGGAATTCCGCAATTATGTGAACAAGGTGATAGTATTGGTTAGACCCAAAAGATATAATGGTGTATGCTCGAGGGATCAACCATGAGTAACACAACATTACGGATATCGTTTGTTCTGATTTGATTTGATGATAGCCCACACTCAAATCAAAGTTTGGATAAGACACTATATCCAAAAACTGACCACGGAGATCAATTGATGAAGATATCATCTTTCTTCAACATACACACACACGCAAGATATCCCTTTGGATTGAACTAAGTGGATTAAGATTTTATCTTCCAACTCTCTAAGTTGTTGTTTAGCTTAACCAATTAGTTCAGAGGTATCCAACACCGATTCTTGGAGAAAATGGTGGTTTACAAGAAACCAACTTGATCACGAGCTCAACATAACGGTTAGGGGACAACCTGGTGATACTTCCGAGAAGATATTCGGAAAATCACAAACCACCAATATGTTATTAAGCTCTAGAACAATCTTGCTTTCGAGGTAAGTTGATATGATCAAATAAGCAAGGGTTTGACAAAATCCTAACTCATTGATCGAAGAGTGCACCAGGAAAATGGACTAGGTCGCACGATCAACCCTAGAATGACGATTCAATAACCATCACGCTAAAAATGGAATAATTGTCCATTAACTACCAAACAACACAGTTGCTAGGAGTATTGATTTACCACATCACGGTTCACTAGTCGGCATTCCGGTTACAACCAACACGGGGACCGAGGAATGAATAATGATGGCGAGAAGTATCACTGCATCAAGACTTCATAAGAGATGGTGCAATTCTCACGATATTCCTGACATAAAGTGGGTAATACTTTAGGGTAGAATAGAATCAAAAGCTGGGTTGGCATTTTGATGTGCGGATTACAACTGCTTTGACCCAATCCTGGAAATGGATAAGGTACTGGAGTTTGTTTCTCCTAGTCATTCTGAATAGAATGGCTTGGCAGGCCATAAGAATAATGGGTGTCGATGAACATGAATGCACACATACTCTTGACTATCAATTGATAGATGAAGGCTGGAATATAGTTAAGGAGGTACAACTCAAGGAACATATAACTTTTGAGTTGTGGATGCATAGGTTAGTATGTCGAGCAAAGCTCAACATTCCTTCCAGATAACCCATGCAGAAGAGGAGAACTGGCAGATTCACAATGTAGAATGGAGAAATCATCAAGAGAACTCTTGTTTTGATCATTGGTTCAAAGAACTTCTGCCTTAATGGTTCATGGTATTGGAAGAACGATATACCACAGAACCTCGAGGACTATCACAAGGTTACTAATATCCTAAAGGAACGAGCAACACTATCAACAAGAAGTGAGTAGAGTGATTCTTGGGTCAAGAACCCAGGAGTAGAATACCTACTACTAAATGGCATCACGGGATGCTTTTGAGAATGATGGCCAGAATCATCACACTGGGAACGCAAAACATGGCTAGATTACTAGGAGGTCCTCTAAGACACCTAGGGTCATAATAATAGCTCCAACATATATGTCAAGGCAATGGAGTACCTCAACAGACCGTTTAGTGTGCTTAATCTGGCCCAAAAGGACATCGGAATGGGAAGAAGGGATTTGCAAATGCATCAGACTATTTAGAAACCTGGGATGACTCGGACAGCATAACGGCTGTAAATGCTCAAAAGATTTGAGATATCCTGCAAAATGGTGGCATAACCACTCAACATCATGATAACAAGGTTTCGAGACCAACTGTTAACACACGGAGGTACTAGGGACTGAACTAAGACTTGAATCCATCAATCCTATAAGTCTACAGATTAGTAACACGTGATCCTGATAGAAGAATGAGAAGCCTAGTTCCTTAACCCCGTAGGAAAGATAGTATGACTCGGATTAGAAGGGCATGAGGTAAAGAAGTAAAAAGAGCCTTACGTTCCCTTCCACAATCAATTCCCTTATATAACTAAAGCATTTCTACACTCGACTTCGACCTGTTTGGCTTGGTAATCCTATAGGCAGTCAGGCTCTGATACCAAAGTTGTCGGGACCCTGATCCTAAGTCACACCAATCTAGCATGTAACACATCATATCACTTTGTGGCCTCACGCACGGTACTCCCACGGGTGCCACCTTACCTGGCCCGGGACCGTTTGCGCCTTTTGGCTCACGTATATGATAGTGTCGCTAGCATCCATATGACAGAGAACCCGGGCCCCCATGACTAGATGTAAACCCAAAGTGGCACTAACTTACAGGGACAGGCATACATGACCCAGCGACGAACGTGTCGGTCATCAACGTATGAACCCAAGTCGTAGCAAGCTACAAGGACTTAAAGGAACAATGCGTGACATTTCCCCGAAGGGACAGACACAGGAACGAAGAAGGACACATGCCGGCCAGCCTAAGTGTTCCAGAGCAGTAGCAAGCTACCATGGCTCAGTGGAAGCACTAGGAGACATTTCCCCATAAGAGAGGCTACCAAGAATAAATAACTAGGTTGTCGGATCCCACACATACCAAGCATTTCAAAATCATACACACAATATGCTCGATATGTGCAAATACAACATGGCATCACAACAAAACTCTACGACTCAGAATATTTATTCATTAGTCTCCGAGGAGCCAGATATTACAAACATGGGTCTGATGACCCAGCATTCAAGTCATACAAGCAATAAGCACATGCGGAAGCTTAACTTATCTGAGTACAGACAACTACAAATGAAAAAGGCTGAGAAGCCTGACTATCTACAAGACCCTCCCAAGGGTACAAGGTCGTAGCTGAGGTAACAAGCTATACGTCGAGGTCCACGCGGAACTACTAGTGAGACTGAAGTCTCTCTGCAAAAACATAAATTAAGCAAACATGAGTACAAATGTACCCAACAAGACTTACATCAGAACTAGCTGCATATGCATCAGTATCAACAAAGGGGTGGTGGAGTTTAACGGTAGCAAGCCAGCTTTGACTCAGTGGCTATCCTGAACTACGACTGCTGGTAACTCTTTTGAGGTGGTGCACACGAGTCCACATATGCACCATATCAATACACCACTATGGATCCGCTCCCGTCTCCCTACGAGAAGGCCATCCATAGCACTCACGCTTATCTTGCGCATTTTAGAGTATCCACTTTCACTTGTCTATGAACTGTACAGGCAACCCAGTAGTCCTTTACCGCGGACGCGGCTATTCGAATTGATGATGTTAACCCTGCAGGGGTGTAATTCTTCACACACGCTCTCGCCACTTACCGCAATGTACACGTCATGTATCTCGGTAACCTTCAAGCGGAAGCCTGGCGAGGGTGTCGGCCACGACCTGACTAACCACGCAAGACTCTAGTCCAGGTTTATCGCGGCGGTGAGAGGGGATCGGGTCTAGGGGACGAAATTAACAGAGAGGAGAGAGGGGAAACGACGGCGACCTCACAGGGGGTAGAACTAGGGGCTCGGAGAGCTCGGGGACGACCGGCAGGCGACAAATCGGTGGCGGCTCACTCCTTTGGCCGACGTTGAAGACGAAGACGATGGCGGCGAAGCAGCGTGCCCCAAGCTTGCTTGGCTTGGTGGAAGGAGAGAGGACGTCGAGGCGCTTCTCTTGGTCACGCTGGCTTGACTAGGGAGGGCCAGTGCCCGCGGTGGCTGTGGACGGTGGCGACGAGCTCCGCTTGATGGCTGCGTGCGAAAGAAACAGGGGAGGGGAGAGAGCAGCGAGTGAGGGGGAGGGGAGAGAGGTCTCTGGGCGTCTTCGTGGCGCGTTCAGAAGGGTCGGGCGTCGTGGTGGAAGCAGGAGCTGGCGCGCGCGCAGCGACCACGCGCCCCTGCTCCTACTGGCAGGAGGTAGACGACACGGTGAGGAGGTGGGCTGGGTCCTCTACAGTGCTGGGCCGCTAGGTGGGCTGCTTCAAGTAAGTCCACTCTCTCTCTCTCTCTCTCTCTTTACTAATTTGTTTCTGTTTCTATTTTTGTCTTTGTTTTCTGATTTAGAAAAAAAAATACTAAACCACTTTTGTTGCTCCTGAAAATATTCATGTGGTCTGTAGATATAATACCAGAGTCACTCATAAAGTTTCAGGATTATTGGACATGTATTTCTTTTATGACAGAAATGAATCCAATTCAAATAGTTTATTATTTAAATCAAAGGCCCAAAATAAATATTTTAAAGCCTCCAAAATATTGGTTTGAATTTTATTCTTGCCAATATTTTTCAAGGTTTAACAGGAACATTTTCTTGGGCTTCTTTGATGAGATTTTAATGTTGATTATTTCTAAACTTATTTCTCAGGGTTTCAACTAACCTCAATTCAAATTTCAGAATATAGACATGGTGCAAGATGCTCACTCATGTAATTAGCTACAAGCAAATTCTAGGGTTGTGACACCTACTTTGTTTTCCATCAAGATAAGTTAGATGCTTCTTTTTGTCGCTGTTTGTTTCATCCTCCTTTATTGGCCAGTAACAGGGATATCTATTCAACTTGTTGCTATAGCAAACTTAAATGTCACACTGGCGACTTTGCTTGATTTCAGTGCAACTGCACAAAATGAGATTGGATTTCCTATTCGTGTTGGCAGATTCATAGGTGATCTTGTGTGCGTCATGACAGGTTGGTACTTGCCTTCATCCACATGATCGTGCAGTGTGTTTTGAGATGCTGTGCTACTTGTATTGGTACTGTTTTAAATAAATGTTGAATTGAATCTATTGTATTGCTCTCTTTTCCCATTAAGTAGTGAAGAAAAATGGTACCAACCCAGACATGATGCTTGTTGCTTGGTTACAACAAACTCTGCATCACCCCCTTTATAAGTAGATGGAAGCACATGGTGTTGTTGCACCCACTCTCCCCTCGAACAGTTTATGCTTTTTGTTAATCTAATGCCGCTGGTAAAATTAAGCAATGGCACTCTCAGAATTAACTACTGAAGCTTAGTTTAAAACTGCAACAATTGTTAGGGATTGGCGGGATTACCATTTTTGTGGCCGCATGTTTCATCCTCCTTTATTGGCCAGTAATTGATTCCTTTTTTGCCTCTGTTAAAACAGGGATATCTATTCAACTTGTTTCTATTGCGACCTTTTGCTTCGCTACGTGAAACACTTTTGTTTTAATAGTGTTTTGTGCAGTTCAACTTGAATGTCACACCGGCGACTTTGCTTAATTTTGGTGGAACTGCACAAAAGGAGATCATGGATTTTCATATATGTGTTGGGATTTCTTTCAAGTCCTCCTCGCGAGTTGTTCCAAATCTTGGTCAAGAAAGGTCAGTACCGACTTTCATCCACATGATGCTGCAGTGTGCTTTGAGATGTTGTGCTACTTGTATTCGTACTGTTTTGGATAAATGTTGAATTGAAGCTACTGAACTGCTGTCTTTTACCATTAAGTGGGCAAAAATTGTTCCAACCCAGACATGATGCTTATTTCTTTGTTACAACAAAACTCTGCATCACCCCCTTTATAAGTAGATGGAAGCACATGGTGTTGTTGCGCCCACTTTCCCCTGGAACTGTTTATGATTTTTGTTAATCTAATGCCGCTGGTAAAATTAAGCAATTGGACTCTCAGAATTAACTACTGAATCTTAGTTCAAAACTGCACCACTTGTTAGGGATTGGCGGGAATACCATTTTTGTGGCCGCATGTTTCATCCTCCTTTATTGGCCAGTAATTGATTCCTTTTTTGCCTCTGTTAAAACAGGGATATCTATTCAACTTGTTGCTATTGCGATATTTTGCTTCGCTTAATTTTGGTGGAACTGCACAAAAGGAGACCGGATTTCCATATATGTGTTGAGATATCTTTTAGGTCTTCCTCACGAGTTGTTTCAAATCTTGGTCTTGAAAGGTCAGTACCGACTTTCCTCGGAATTAACTACTGAATCTTAGTTCAAAACTGCAACACTTGTTAGGGATCGGCGGGAGTACCATTTCTGTTAGGGATCATCTGGAGTACTTGTTTAAGAAATGTATTGTTCAGATAATGTCTCTGTTATTATATATCAGTTACAGTGTTTTACAAATGGTACTATCCTGCTTTGTAGTTCTTTCTACATGTTTAACCAAGGCATTGTTAAGATAATGTCTCTGTTAAAATGAATCAGTCGCATTGTTTTAGGGATGGTACTTTTCTTCTTTATCATTCTTTATACATGTTGAAACAAGGCATTGCTAAGATAATGTCTCAGTTAATATGAATGAATCACACTGATTGAGAATTGCTACTCTCCTGCTTTGTTTCCCATTAAGATAAGGTAGATTAATAGATGTTTTTCTTCTGGGAGTACAAGTCATCAACCGTAATTTCTCAGTAATTGTTTCCCTTATATCTATTGTTGCTTACAGGGATATCAAAATTAAAGCTCAGTTTTATTCCGACTTTGATTTTAGTTGAACTGCACAAAAGGAGCCAATGTGTCTAAGGCAAACTGCTGCATTAGTGGGTCCAGTTGGTCTTACCACTTTGCAAAAAGAAGCAGTCACTATTTGTGCTACATTATACAAGCAATGATCGAGAAGCTTTACAGAGTATTAGTAGACGCTAGTGACATGACTAGTCTGAAGAGAGCATAGGAAACTCAACAACAAATGGAGTGCACTGGGCAAAAAGTGCCCAAACAAGTACAAGAAGCCAGGACAGGACTCCAAGTCTGTCAATGTCATTCTAAGCAACAATGATGGGGCATCTAGGTATGGTAATCTGTTTACCGTACTTTCAGTTTGTTAGTCCACCGATTGGTTGGTTGATACTGGGGCCAATATTCATGTGTGTGCTGATGTGTCTTTGTTTTCTTGCAGCATATAAATACGAAATCCACACGGATGCTCAGCTTGATTTTAGTGGAACTGCACAAAATGTTCAGATGGTTCGTGTCCTCCATAATACTTCATCATGCACAATACATCGAATGGTTCTGTAATCATTCGTTGTCACCTTGAGCCACCATACTATCAGGTGACAAACTGATGACAAACCATGCTTGTTCCACAATCATAGGCATTACATATTTTGAATGGGAAAAGCTTGTCAAAGTTTAATCATTAATGTCAGCAAGAAGACATTAGTTTAATATATTGGAATTGGAAAACCTTGTCAAAATTTTCTCATTGATGTTAGCCAGAAGACATGCATTTGATATTTTTGAGTGGGACGCCCTTTGCTGTGAATAATGTCGATCATATTTTCCTATTCCTGTCTTCAATTCAGAAATATTTACTCTGCTGAGATGCAGTCACATGAATGTTGACCTAGGAAAGGTATTTTAAGAGTTTGTTCTGAATGTTGTCTACATAATGCCAGGCCTTGTGAGTTTGTTCTGAATGTTGTCTATGGAATGCTGTGGCATGCGGCATCACGAGTTGTTCACCGTGCCTCCTGAGAATAATGCTTCATATTGTTTTGCATGTTGAGCTAATGCATGTGATTTGCATGTTATGAAGATCATCCTCTTCTGTTGTTTCTGTGCTTAAGAAGTTCATTGTCTTATGTTTCATTCATAGCATATACGACAACTCGGGTAGGTTAGAGGTGAAACCATATGATCTTCCGACCAACTCATCATCTTAGGCCGTGATTGGATCATCATTTTCCAACCAAAACCGCTTGTAAAACTGACGCTTGTAAATAAAAGCAGATGGTCTCGGGAGAAGCGCTTGGTTGGTCGATTTCGACTAGTAAAATATACACTGGTCTCTCAAATTACACGCGTAACGCGTCGGTTTTCATTACAGACCTCGGGCCCTCGGTTTTATTACGCCTGTATTTTACGCGTTGTTTCTGATGACGAGTAAATTACACTTGTATCTTAATACAGGTGTGAAATTAACCAGAGCTCCCAAGCATGGCCTTAGCGTTTCATGCTGTCTCAGTCTCTCGAAAGTGCTCATAGGTGTCCGATGATCCTGGCAGCCTAAATGAGCAGCGGGCGCTGTATTAGACCATCCGTAGGGCCCGCGAGGCCCTCTCCGTCGTCCTTCGAGTTGTTGCGCTCGCCGTGGCGCCGAGCATTGTCAACATGGTGAACGAACATGAGGATTCAGGAGATGACTTTATTTTTACTGGATGATAGTAGGGACCCACTAGGGCCATAGCCGTACGTACTCAAGTGCCTCCTTATTATGTACAACTATATTTTTTCTTTGCTTCCTCCTAGTTTCCTGACATCAAGGTCCCACACCATTGTCAACCTATGTAGTCAATAAATGACTGAATTGCACAAGGAGCGGCCGACAGCTGGGACCAAGCAGCTCGAGCAGTATTTGTGTTTTTGAGGTGTGAGCACTGCAGAGTTTTTCTTGAGCGATGTTTTCGTTGTTGTTCCGAGGAGAGCAGGGTATTAACTGGGCGGGCTGTGGCCCGTCTAGCCCAGGCCAGATATCCAGCCCAGATATTAATTTTTTCAAGATGAAAATGGCTAGCCCAGCTATCCTTTTTCTAGGAATACCCAGGCAAGGTCAACTTGTTATTCTCCACCCCGCTGGGCTGCAAATCTTTCCTAGGAGGGATGCATTAGGCTTAAGAAGAAAATTGGCTTTAAGAAATAATAAATGTGATGTAATTATAAAAACTGGGCAGTAACTATAAAAAAATGCAACCAACACGTAATTAGTTTATAAAATATTACTTTTGTTTTTGAAAATTCTAATTTCATTAATTGTTGCGCGTGCAATGTTTCATTGGATTTTCACATAATACAAATTTATATTGAAATTGTATTTAATCTGACTAGAAATTTCAGGTAAAAGTATTTCGGATCCCATCAAAATGTGGGAAATTTTATTGAATTCTGTTTTGAACGGTTGGTCGAAATTATTAATCGTTGTCCTAGCTAGAAAATGGGTTGTACTTTTAACAAACTGTAAATGGGCTGTAGTATATTCCATTAGAATTCAAAAATGGGTTGTACATTCTTACAAATCACAAATGGGCTATATGTTCTCTGCCACACACTTGTGGGCCCACTAAGTTGACGCGTATGCAAGGCATTATCAACTTATAGTCAACACACGGTTCTAGCAGCAGTGGCCGTTGGATGTCCATCCAACGGATGTCGTGCTTCTTCTTCAATCTCGGATATTCTAGCTTCAGCCGCCCAAAAAATGATTCCCCCCCTGACATCTGGGGCGCACCATTTCGGAGGCTGACCTATGGGCCTACTAAGTTGATGCGTACCAAGCGCTTTGTCAACTTAGTCAATATAAACGATTCTAGCTGCAGTGAACGTACGATGTCCATCCAACAGCCGTCGTGTTTCTTCAACCTCTGGTCTTCTTGCTCCAGCCTCCCAAAGCAGCGCCGGTCGTGCCGCATGCTACTGCCTCCCGTGGCCGGCTGTGTTGCCGCGGAGGCTTCACCGCCCCCTACTACTCCCACCGCTGGACAGGCCATCCCTCTACTCACCCACACCCCCTATTATTCTACAGCGACGAAAGCCTCACACCGCAGCCAAACCAGTGAACCCTCATACTCCTCTCCACATGGGCATCCACTGTCGCGTCTTCCGCGTCATCCCCTTCCTAGGCCTCGCCGTCGTCCACCGCCCTGGTGCTCTCGGTGCAGCGTGGTCAATGTGGTCAAGGAACGACTTCCATCGGAAGAGTACTATATGTGGAGAGGCTGACAACTGGGTCCACGGCCACAGCAAGGAAGTGCCTCCTTATTACGTGGAAAAATAATGATTCCTCCACCTGACAACAGGGACCCACCGGACGGGCCACCTTATTTCGCGAAAAAAAAACGTTTCCCCCTGACTGATGGGACCCACCAGCTACATCTTCGCACGCAAGGAAGTGCGTCCATATTACGGGAAAAAATGATTCGCCCCCTGACTGCTGGGACCCACCAGCTACATCTTCGCACGCAAGGAAGTGCCTGACAGTCGGGACCCACGTGGTCGAAGCGTACGTACCATTGTCATTCTGGTCGCGAACATGTACATACATACTGGTCGATGTAGAGGCGCGCACGTGTCGTAGTAGAGGCGCGCACACGTCGTAGTAGAGGCGCGCATGTAGCATGTACACATACGTACAACGGCCAGGGTGCAAGAAAGTAAATACAGCCACGTACGTACATACGGGCGGGGTCTCGAACGCCTACTCGCGCATACGTACGGCCAGGGCTCGTGTACATGGCTGGGTCGGAATGGAGAAACTGCGTCGTCGTCGTGTTCATGGGGAGCCAACCGGCTGGGTCAGAACGGAATGCGTCGCCATGTTCATCGGGAGCCAACTGGCTTGGACGGAATAGCCGATGAAACGAGGCCTGGCGTACCGTAGAACGGAGGAAACAGCCTTGTGTTCGACCGGCCACAGTCGAAACGGGATCCTGTTCATCAGGAGGTGTCTGGCGTACTGCAAAACGGAAGAAACGGACTTCTCTTGGTCGAAATGGGGTCCTGTTGATCGGGAGGGGTGTGGCGTACCACAAAACGGAGGAAAGGGACTTGTGTTGGAGCGCTACGGTCGAAACGGGGGTCCTATTCATCGGGAGGGGTGTGGCGTACCGCAAAACGGGACTCCACGGGATACTGTTCATCTCCACCGTCGACCTCCTCTAGCCTCCACGGGCTACTGTTCATCCACCGTCAACCTCCTCCAGCCTCCACTTGTGATTGTTCATCCACGACGTCTCCCCTCCTACCTCCACCAGCCACTGTTCATCCACAGGCTCCTGTTCATCCAGCCTCCACCGCTCCTCCACCGGCTACTGTTCAACCAGCCCTCTCCACGGGGTCCTGTTCAACCACCCCTCCATGGGCTACTATTCAACCAACCCTCCACCGGCTACTGTTCAACCAGCTCTCCACGAGGTCGTCCTATTCATCCACCCTCCATGGGGCCCTGTTCATCCACCCCTCCACGGGGTCCTGTTCATCCACCCCAACCGGCTCGATCGGGGTTCTGTTCATCCAGCGGCAACGACCTCTACTACCACGGGGTCCTGTTCATCCAACCTCCCACCGAAAACTGTTCATCCAAGCCCCCCCCCCAACAATGCTCACTGTTCATCCAGAGGCAGCATCGATCGGCTTCAGTTAGCAGCAGTAGCAAAGGAATCACTCGGGTTCAGTTAGCAGCAAGGCATCGATCGATCGCTCGGGTTCAGTAACGCGTAGCCTGCAGTGCAATCGCTCAAGTTCAATTAGAGCCCAACGCCTCGCCCGGGTTCAGTTAGAGCCCAACGCCTCGCACACACGCGCATACGTATGAGAGAAACACGCATCGCTCGGCCCCCGACCGCCCACCGTAACCAGGAGCTCCCCGATATTTTCCTCGCACTCGCTTCTACCACGGTTTTTTCCGTCATGGACGGCCCAAAGAATGTCATGCAGCTGCGTCTCCGGCCCGCCCAGGACGAAAAGCCCATTTTCTGTCATGATTTTTTGTCATAGAAGTAGGAGCGCACCACATCTATGATGATACCGGGTTTTGTCACAATTATCGTCATAGAAGTTTCATAAGCATGTCAGAAACAAAATTCGTTCGACCCAAAATGTCACGGATGTGTCTTTTTTTTGTAGTGAACCCGTAAAAAGTTAGTATGCACTGCTAGATCCTGGAAATAGCTATATATATATATATATATATATATATATATATATATATATATATATATATATATATATATATATATATATATATATATATATGTGTGTGTGTGTGTGTGTGTGTGTGTCTGACATCCGCAACCTCAAATTTGGGTTGAGCATTTACTTGTTTCCTTCCATCCAACCTAGGAAGGGATCCCTCCATGTGCTCTCTATGACACTTGGCCTGATTGTTACCACCGGTATCTCTCCTCGCATGCAGTTGATGACCATCTCACCCATGGCCTTTGTGAACACGAGTTTGGCCCTATGAATAAATAAATTGCACAAATCAAATACTTCATGTGTGTATTCGTATCTACAGACATGAGAAAGTAATAGGGGAATACTAGAATACCTCGACTACCTAACTCTTTCATTTCTTGAGTAACACAAGCAGAGGCAGAAAAATGCCTTCTCGAGTCAAAAGCTAACTTGATATCGGCCTCGATATCCAACACAGTATTCTGATGTGCCGAAAAATCTGAGGAACCTATCCCCTTTGTTATGGTATACCCTAAGCAAAATGGCTTCTCTAGTATAAAACCTTGCCTCTGCCCATTCACATATGTCGTTTGGCCAAAAACATGACATACAAACATACTGCTAAAGCTTGTTTGTAAGCTTTTGAGATTAATAGAAACAGGGTACACTATTGCAGGATGCTGCTAACGCGACACTACGATCAGAGACCCTTCGAGAAACTATGTGCGATGCAATTATCGCAAACGGTGCTGTATGAAAACCGTCAGAAATGTATAAAATGTTTGCGATGACGGATGCATCAAACACGGTTCAGGTTTTAGTTGCATGTGCGAGGAAGGGCATACGGTTCAGTTCAATTAACTGTTTGCGATGAGGAGGAACAAAAGAAACGGGCAGCTAGATGAAGGCGTGTGCGATACACAGCATACGGTTCACTCGGATGAACTGTTTGCGATTAGGCAACACAAAAGAAACGGTCAGCCAGATGAAGGTGTGTGCGATATACAGCATACAGTTCACTCGGATGAACTGTTTGTGATTACCAAACACAAAAGAAATGGTCAACCAAATCAAGGTGTGTGCGATATAAGCATGCGGTTCACTCGGCCCTTGTCGTTAGTGTGTGACCTCTGTGGCAAGCGTTTGCTCCCCAGGTGCCTCTTCGTGTATCGTGGCAAGTGTCCACTGCCTCTTCGCCTTTCCCTCTTGATTTGGAACTGCTGTCGCACGCTCTTCCTCCCTCCTCCATTCGCCTTCACCCTTTCTTCTGCCATTGTTCGATCATCTTCTCCATGGAGGGAACAGGCCGGAAATGACCCCATTATTCTTGCCCCAATCTGAATGATGACGCGGTGGAGGAACTCATTGATCGGTGTGACGTCATCACCTCGGCTAGCATGGCAGGTTCGTTCAAGCCCATTCTCGACTCAGCTAATAACATCATTACAAGGAACCCAAGGGTCCAAGAGCGGTTTGATCTCCCCTATCTTCTTCGCCGTTACCCTACTGACTGGCACGGGGACGAGGGAAGCCTCGCCTTGTGCAAGTTGATGCCGCTTGATAATGATACGTATGATGTTAAGATGCCATCGCTTGAGGGCAAGGCTTGGGCAGGCGCAAATGGAGATTGGGTTGTTTACATTGGGTACAACCGCGGGTGGGAACTTGTGAATGTGTACACTCGTCACCGGGTTCCACTTCCAAACATCTCAGACGACTGCCCAGAGGTTGACTACACCGGTATTCTACGTGAGTTCAAATACGATCATGGTGACTGTCGTCTATGGAAGATAGCAATTTGTCTAGTTCCCAGCCGCTCTTGGGATTACTTGAACTATGAAGTTATTGCTATCTTCGACAAGCTTGTTGCCTTCCTTACTTCCACGCCTCGATGGATATTGCTCAAAAATCAATTTCTGTACACGGATGAGTACTGTGATGCAATTCAATAAGAGGGTCTTGTGTTTGCGGCCACCACTCGTGGCACTGTTTTTGCATGGAATCATCATGCTTTCGGTACGTTTGTCTTCCATCGTAATTATAATTGTTTCATCCACATGCATGCGGGTTAGCTAGTTTCCCTTTACTAATTAATTAACCTTCTTGTGTTTCCAAGGTCCTGTGAACATTCCACCACCTATACTTTTAAATTTTTATAACCAAGGGGGAGATGACGATGCTAATGATCACGAGTTGGACCCATATACTCAGTGGCGCCTGACAACTTATTCCGATGGATCACCTCTTCTTCTTGTCTGTATACAGGGCACTGCTGATGTTACTAAGGAAGCATGTGTTGTCTTGCATGGTCGCACTCTCCGGACCTATTCCAACATCCGTTGCCGGGTATTCGGGATGGATACTAGTGTACTAGTGCCAACACCTTCTCCCTGATTCAGGATTGAAAGTCTTGGAGGAAACTCGCTCTTCCTTGGACAAAACTATCCAATGATGGTAGAAGGTGATCCAGCTGTTGTTGACACAACGTTACTACCATTTATGAGAAGCAACTGTATCTATACCTCGGAAATTGCTATGCTTCCCTACCGTCCCAATATGGGTCCTGACATAGGCCGCTTCAGCCTGGATGATCAGTCCTGCGTTGGTCTCGAGATTGACAGTAGCTGGCCCTTCCCAGAGAATCACTTCTGGTTCAAAGCAAGCGTTTCCAACGCCGACGAGTGGTTGAGCTGAAGTTCATTTCATCGCTTTGTTATTTGTTGTGTGAGAAAAACTTTACTAGAATGTTTTGTTGGAAATGATCTATAATCCAACGTGTATCATCGTTGTCGTTGTGGGCTGATGACTTGTTGTATGTAATCAATGGTACATTTGCATATGCGTCCATCAACTCACGCCTGCTAATAGTGTCCATATGAACAGTGCTAGTGATTTTAGTTGCAAAAATTAGATAGTGCTAGTGATTTTTAGCTGCATATTTTGACAAATCGCAGTGTTACAAGGTTGACAAATGGCAATGTTACTAGATAAACAAATGTCAATATTTCCAGTTTGACAAATGGCAACATACCCAAAATGACAGATATGCAAATCTTACCCAATTGTTTGTACATCGTTGCACACGGGTCATGCAAAATAACCGTTTGCGTTGAAGGGATGCAGAAATCCTGCTTGGCACATTTTCCCTTGGCTTCCTGGGGAAGCTATCGGTTTGCATCCGGGTGTTCTAACTAAAACGTTTGCGATGAGTGTTTTATATTTAAAAACCATTGACTTTTTCAAAAGAAAATCGTTTGATAAGTCTATACATTAAGAGAGAAAAACGCAAGTTCGTTCAAACCATATCTTTCATTCAGTCACACTGCGCATTTATATTCATATGATCGAGAATTCGAGATAGAGTATTAAACCCCAAAAAACTATTTCCGGCGGCGTGCCACGTCGTCGTTGTCATTGCCGTCCTCCGGGACGCCGTTGTTGAAGTCTTCAAGGCAGCACAAAATGTTCTTCACTTGTAAATCAAACATCATGTCGTCGCGTGATCGACGGGCGGGGCGCGGGAGGACGGCAACTGGCGCCGCTGAGAGGTAGCGGTCGACGGCAGCGTCCCATGCTACTAAGGGGGGCGCACGCACGGGCACGGGTGCGACGGGTGCAGCCAAACGCACGGGGGCTAGCATGACGGTGGGTGGAGGGGCGCACGGGCACGGGCACAAGCGCTGGCGCTACCATGTACACGAGCTCACGCGGGTCCGCGGAGACCTCGCTGACGCCTGCGGCTCCCAGCTCTGCGATAGTGCTCGGCGACCAGCCTGTCAATGCTACGGGTATGGTCGCTGGCGCGGGCGCGGGGATGGAAGCGGGGATGCGAGCAGGGGCAACAACCGCCGTGGCCAGCTCGTTCTGGGCCATGTCCATGAGCCCCCATTCCTCCTTATTTTCTATCTCCTCCGGCTCGGAGTCGACTTCACCAAACTTGAAGACTAGTGGCAGATGATCGTTCTGCGGCAAGGCGTTGGTGGAGGTCTGCGGCTGCGGGAGGGCGGGGAATGGGAGGCGAACAGTAAGGCCTCCCGTATTAAACAGCGGCTCGGGCTCCATTAATGGAGAGGAAGGCGGCCGGCCATGGAAGTCAAAGGGCTCGCTTCCTAGTGAGCCTGCGCATTGGAGGACAACTTGCACGCCCCTCGGTCAGCCTGCGCACCGGACTGCGCTCGCATGCCTCCCATTCAGTCAAGGTCAAGCAGCTATCCGCACGGCACCTCCTATAGCCATTAAAACCAGGACACATGGCGTCACGTGAATGGTTAAAAGAACGCACACGGTTTGAATTCTACAAACGTTTGAGATATTAAAGTGGCAGCTATTTTTTCAAAATGCCTTTGTTGGCTGTCATTATTCGAGTGCGCCTTCTCTCAAAATGGACACGAAAAATGCCACAGCATGTCGGGTGCCATTCCATGAAAGCATGCCAAGTTTCATGAATTTCAGACGAGTTTTGGATTTACTAGAATTTAAAAACCAGGCATCTCAATGTTTTGCCGGCAATCAATGGTGCCCTGGTGTTTGAAATTCATTCCCATTTCTTGCATGGGACCTAAGCATGCACCCAAGGACACAGATTTGATTTTTCAACCAATTTATATGCACTGGAGCATGTGCATGTAGTTCAAATTTGAATTATGCAGATAAATGCATTGAAAACTCAGTTAATGCATAAAAATGTCCAAACAAACCCCGAAAAATCACAAAAATTCACACAACACTCCTGTTGTTCAATGTTGACACGAGAAAAAAAATTGAAAGCAATAAGAGGCAATGGATATCGTTTCGTCCCCAAAGGTGGGACATTCCCTACTGAGAACCATCATGCTTGTTATGAGAAGCTCCGGTTTGTGAGAAGCATATACCCAAACCTACCCCAAATGGGACAAGATTTGTACCACGGCACGTTGATGCCGCTCCATGATAGCATGCCAAGTATCATGAATTTCAGACGAGTTTTGGATTTACTAGAATTTAAAAACTAGGCATCTCAATGTTTTGCCGGCAATCAACGGTGCCCTGGTGTTTGAAATTCATGCCCATTTCTTGCATGGGACCTAAGCATGCACCCAAGGACACGGATTTGATTTTTCGACCAATTTATATGCACTGGAGCATGTGCATGTAGTTCAAATTTGAATTAGGCAGATAAATGCATTGAAAACTCAGTTAATGCATAAAATGTCCAAACGAACCCCGAAAAATCACAAAAATTCACACAACACTCCTGTTGTTCTATGTTGACACGAGAAAAAAATTGATAGCAATAAGAGGCAATGGATATTGTTTCGTCCCCAAAGGTGGGACGTTCCCTACCGAAAATCATCATGCTTGTTATGAGAAGCTCCAGTTTGTGAGAAGCATATACCCAAACCTACCCCAAATGGGAAAAATTTGTACCAAGGCACGTTGATGCCGCTCCATGATAGCATGCCAAGTTTCACGAATTTCAGACGAGTTTTGGATTTACTAGAATTTAAAAACCAGGCATCTCAATGTTTTGCCGGCAATCAACGGTGCCCTGGTGTTTGAAATTCATCCCCATTTCTTGCATGGGACCTAAGCATGCACCCAAGGACACAGATTTGATTTTTCGACCAATTTATATGCACTGGAGCATGCGCATGTAGTTCAAATTTCAATTATGCACATAAATGCATTGAAAACTCAATTAATGCATAAAATGGCCAAACGAACCCCGAAAATCACAAAAATTCACACGACACTCCTGTTGTTCTATGTTGACGTGAGAAATAAAATTGAAAGCAATAAGAGGCAATGGATATCGTTTCGTCCCCAAAGGTGGGACGTTCCCTACCGAAAACCATCATGCTTGTTGTGAGAAGCTCCGGTTTGTGTGAAGCATATATCCAAACCTGCCCTAAATAGGACAAATTTTGTACCACGGCATGTTGATGCTGCTCTATGATAGCATGCTAAGTTCCATGAATTTCAGACGAGTTATGGATTTACTAGAATTTAAAAACCAGGCATCTCAACATTTTGCCGGCAATAAATACTGCCCTGGTGTTTGAATTTCATTCCAATCTCTTGAATGGGACCTAGAAATTCAGCTTAGGACACACATGTGATTTTTCATCCAACTTTGGTGCATTGGAGCATGTGCTTGTAGTTCAAATTTCAAATATGCACATAAAATGCCTACAAAACCCAGTTAATGTATAAAAAAAGGCCAAACGAACCCCGAAAAATTCCGAGATTAAACACAACACTCCTGTTGTTCTATGTTGACACTAGATATTTTTTGAAAGTAATAAGAGGCGACGGATATCATCCCGTCCCCAAAGGTGGTACGTTCCCTATCGAAACCATCATGGTTGTTGTGAGAAGCTCTGGTTTGTGAGAAGCTTATACCCAAACCTGTCCCAAATGGGACAAAATTTTCACCACGGCATGTTGATGCCGCTCCATGATAGCATGCCAAGTTTCATGAATATGAGACGAGTTTTGGATTTACCAGAATTTAAGAACGAGGTATCTCAACGTTTTGCCGGCAATCAAAAGTGCCCTAGTGTTTGAAATTCATTCACGTCTCTTGCATGGGACCTAAGCATGCACCCAAGGACACACATGTGATTTTTCAACTAATTTATATGCACTGGATCATGTGCATGTAGTTCAATTTTGAATTATGCACATAAAATGCCTAGAAAACTCAGTTAATGCATAAAAATGTCCAAACGAACCCCGAAAAATCCCAAAAATTGACACAACACTCCTGTTGTTCTATGTTGACACGAGAAATTATTTGAAAGCAATAAGAGGCAATGGATATCGTTTCGTCTCCAAAGGTGGGGAAGTTCCCTATCGAAACCATCATGCTTGTTGTGAGAAGGTCTGGTTTGTGAGAAGCTTATACCCAAACCTGTCCCACATGGGACAAAATTTTCACCACGGCATGCTGATGCCGCTCCATGACAGCATGCCAAGTTTCATGAATTTCAGACGAGTTTTGGATTTACTAGAATTTAAAAACCAAGCATCTCAACATTTTGCCGGCAATCAAGAGTGCCCTGGTGTTTGAATTTCATTCCAATCTCTTGCATGGGACCTAGAAATTCACCCAAGGACACGCATGTAATTTTTCAACCAACTTTAGTGCATTGGAGCATCTGCTTGTAGTTGAAATTTGAATTATGCACATAAAATGCCTACAAAACCCAGTTAATGTATAAAAAAGGCGAACAGAACCCTGAAAAATTCCAAGATTAAACATAACACTCCTATTGTTCTATGTTGACACTAGAATTTTTTTGAAAGCAATAAGAGGCAACGGATATCTTCCCGTCCCCAAAGGTGGTACGTTCCTTATCGAAACAATCATGCTTGTTGTGAGAAGCTCTGGTTTGTGAGAAGCTTATACCCAAACCTGCCCCAAATGGGACAAAATTTACACCACGGCATGTTGATGCCGCTCCATCATAGCATGCCAAGTTTCATGAATTTCAGGCGAGTTTTGGATTTACTGGAATTTAAAACCAGGTATCTCAATGTTTTGCCGGCAATTAACAGTGCCCTGGTGTTTGAGATTCATTCCCATCTCTTGCATGGGACCTAGAAATTCACCCGGACACACATGTGATTTTTCAACCAACTTTGGTGCATTGGAGCATGTGCTTGTAGTTCAAATTTGAATTATGCACATAAAATGCCTAGCAAAACCCAGTTAATGTATAAAAAAGGCCAAACGAACCCTGAAAAATTCATTCCCATTTCTTCTATGGGACCTAAGCATGCACTGGAGGACACAGATTTGATTTTTCAACCAATTTCTATGCACCGGAGCATGTGCATGTAGTTTAATTTTGAATTGTGCTCGTGAAATGGCTAGAAAACCAGTTTATTGTATAAAATGTCCCAAACCCTGAATAATTCCAATTCTTTTATGACACACATATAGTTGCATGTTCACTGCGAATAAAAGGTCTAGCAATTCAAACAACGTCCATTGCCGTTGTGACCCCATTTTGTCATTCAAATCAATTAGAACCCACACAGTTTATTATCACGAGCCGTGTGAGATGTAGTACAAAATATCTTGGAGCACCGTCGGTGTATAGTACGCCTATGGCTTACACGAGAAGGTGCGTCGGCTACAGTCCACAGCCGGCGTGTCAAGCACACGAGCTCACTCCCCAAAAACTCCCGCCTCTGCATCCCTCGCAATCTCAAAAATATCTACCGCCTGGAAGGTTTTAATGTTTGATAGCACACGATTAGTATGTGCGGACTGTGTGCGATGTCTGTTACTCCCGCTCAGCTTCAGTCCCTTGATTCAAATTTCCAGTAGCCCTGGCATTTTACTCCCGCCTCTGCATCCCTCGCAATCCCAAAAATATCTGCTCGCCCATGATCCAAATTTTCAGTAGCCCCGCCTTGTTACTCCCGCCTAGTAAAATTTTCAGTTGCCGCAGTATTTCCTCAAACACAACCTTGCTCCCCCCTCCACACACACACCCCAAAACCTCCGCTCACACAGACACACACAACCATCGAAACCATTGGTAGGTCGCCGCCATCGTCGGCGCCTCCATCCTCAACCTCTACCCGTGTGCCGGGGAGCTCGAGGAGCCAATGGCCAAAAAGAGGTTTATCACGGCCTTTTCGCCCGACACTGGCGAGGTGGCCGCCGAGGTGTCCCCGTCGTCCTCCGCGGGCCCGATCCACCGTCGCCGGTCCCCCGATCCGCCCGCTGCCGCGCCCCTACGCCAGTTCGAGGACTTCCCCATCCTCCCTCGGACCCGGTAGCCGAAGAAGTCCTACCTTGGGGTCCGGCAGCGGCGGTGGGGGATGTGGGTCGCCGAGATTACAGATCGAGAGACCCACACCCGCCGGTGGCTCGGTAGCTTCCACACGGCCAACCTCGCGGCCATGGAGTACAACCGCTGATAGGTCCGCTACCACGGCGCGGCGGCTAGGCTCAATTTCCCCTTCGGCACATGTCCGGTCCACCTTGTTCCGCCGAAGCCAAGGGTGGTGACCTCGCCTATGGCGCGGGAGGACCGTGAGGCGTGGGAGCGCCTCGTGGCTGAGGCCGCCGATGAGGCCTACATGCAAGAGCTCCGCCGACAGCACCCGGAGCTCGTGGAGGCGGAGCAGACGATCTTTGCCGGCACAGAGGGCGGCGAGGTTATCACGCTCTCCTTCGATGACGAGGTCAAAGGCGGCGAGGACGGCGGCGCCGAGGGTGGCGAGGTTATCGCGCTCTCCTCTGATGACGAGGTCGAAGGCGGCAGCGACGGTGGCGCGAAGGTCAACGAGGTGGGCCCCGAGGACGAGGAGATCGACGTCTACGAGTGGAGGAGTGCCTTCCCCAAAGACCCGGACGACGGTATTGGCCCGTACCCATCTCGCGGCACACCGTACATGATGAGGAAGGATTGGCTCGACCTCTACTTCGACCGAAAGTAGTTTAGCTTAGTTTAAATCTATGTTTTATGTTCGGTTATGCAAAACTATCTATGTTTATGTTTGAATGCATGCTACTTTCAATTGAACCTGCTTTGAACTTGATCAAATTGAAGTATACAACCTTAAGTTTAGGGGATCGACTAGAAAAGAGCAAAAATTGCTGGAGTATATATATATATATATATATATATATATATATATATATATATATATATATATATATATATATATATATATATATCCATGATGACCCACAAGTGTAGGGGATCTATCGTAGCCTTTTCGATAAGTAAGAGTGTCGAACCCAATGAGGAGCCGAAGGAAATGACAAGCGGTTTTCAGTAAGGTATTCTCTGCAAGCATTGAAATTATAGGTAACAGATAGTTTTGTGATAAGATAAATTGTAACGGGTAGCAAGTAACAAGTGTAAATAAAGTGCAGCAAGATGGCCCAATCCTTTTTGTTGCAAAGGACAAGCCTAGACAAACTCTTATATAGAGAAAAGCGCTCTCGAGGACACATGGGAATTATCATCAAGCTAGTTTTCATCACGTTCATATGATTCGCGTTCGGTACTTTGATAATTTGATATGTGGGTGGACCGGTGCTTGGGTGCTGTCCTTACTTGGACAAGCATCCCACTTATGATTAACTCCTATTGCAAGCATCCGCAACTACAAAAGAAGTATTAAGGTAAACCTAACCATAGCATGAAACATATGGATCCAAATCAGCCCCTTACGAAGCAACGCATAAACTAGGGTTTAAGCTTCTGTCACTCTAGCAACCCATCATCCACTTATTACTTCCCAATACATTCCTCTAGGCCCAAACAATGGTGAAGTGTCATGTAGTCGACGTTCACATGACACCACTAGAGGAGAGACAACATACATCTCATCAAAATATCGAACGAATACCAAATTCACATGACTACTAATAGCAAGACTTCTCCCATGTCCTAAGGAACAAACGTAACTACTCACAAAGCATATTCACGTTCATAATCAGAGGGGTATTAATATGCATAATGGATCTGAACATATGATCTTACACCAAATAAACCAACTAGCATCAACTACAAGGAGTAATCAACACTACTAGCAACCTACAGGTACCAATCTCAGGCCAGGAGACAAAGCTTGGATACGAGAGATGAACTAGGGTTTGAGAGGAGATGGTGCTGGTGAAGATGTTGATGAAGATGGACCCCCTCCCAATGAGAGGATCATTGATGATGATGATGGCGATGATTTCCCCCTGCCGGAGGGAAGTTTCCCCGGCAGAACAGCTCCGCCAGAGCCCTAGATTGGTTCCGCCAAGGTTCCTCCTCATGGCGGCGGAGTCTCGTCCCGAAAGCTTGCTTATGATTTTTTTCTCGGATGAAAGACTTCATATAGCAGAAGATGAGCACCGGAGGGCCACCAGGGGCCCACGAGGCAGGGGGCGTACCCAGGGGGTAGGGCGCGTCCCCCACCCTCGTGGCCAGGGTGTGGCCCCCCTCTGGTATTTTCTTCGCTCAATATTTTTTATTATTTCCAAAATTAACTTCCGTGGAGTTTCAGGACTTTTGGAGTTGTGCAGAATAGGTCTCTAATATTTGCTCCTTTTCCAGCGCAGAATTCCAGCTGCCGGCATTCTCCCTCTTCTTGTAAACCTTGTAAAATAAGAGAGAATAGGCATAAGTATTGTGACATAATGTGTAATAACAGCCCATAATGCAATAAATATCAATATAAAAGCATGATGCAAAATGGACGTATCAACTCCCCCAAGCTTAGACCTCGCTTGTCCTCAAGAGGAAGCCGATAACGATAAATATGTCCACATGTTTAGAGATAGAGGTGTCGATAAAATAAAATAGGGACATGGGGGCATCATGATTATTCTTATAACAGCAACACACACACACACACACACACACACACACATATATATATATATATATTGTCATATGATTTCTTATGCTAAAGTAATAATCTATTCAGAATGTAAAGTATGAATCAGAAACTTCATTGAGAACTAACAAACTATAATCTCAGTCATTGAGGCAATTGCAATTTATCATAACATCAGAAAGAGTCAATATAAGAGCTTTTCAGTAAGTCCACATAGTCAACTATCATTTAGTCTTTCACAATTGCTAACACTCACGCAATACTTGTGGTTACGGAGTTTTAATCGGACACAGAGAAAGATAGGGGCTTATAGTTTCGCCTCCCAACCTTTTACCTCAAGGGTAATGTCAACAATAATAGTTCATGCTAACTTATATTCAACTGGATATATATATCAGGATCTTTCCAACACACTGTGCTTGCCAAAGGATAAAATGTAAAAAGGAAAGGTTAAGATCACCATGACTCTTGCATAAGGGTAAGAGATAAAAGTAAAAGATAGGCCCTTCGCAGAGGGAAGTAGAGGTTGTCATGCGCTTTCATGGTTGGATGCACGAAATCTTAATGCAAAAGAATGTCACTTTATATTGCCACTTGTGATATGGACCTTTATTATGCAGTCCGTCGCTTTTATTTCTTCCACATCACAAGATCGTATACAACTTATTTTCTCCACACTAATAAATCATACATATTTAGAGAGCAATTTTTATTGCTTGCACCGATGAAAACTTACTTGAAGGATCTTACTCAATCCATAGGTAGATATGGTGGACTCTCATGGCAAAACTGGGTTAAAGGGTGTTTGGAAGCACAAGTAGTATCTCTACTTGGTGCAAAGAATTTGGCTAGCATGAGGGAGAAACGCAAGCTCAACATGTTGGATCATCCATGACAATATACTTTATTTCAAATATAAGAAAACATAACCCATTACGTTGTCTTCCTTGTCCAACATCACCTCATTAGCATGTCATATTTTAATGAGTGCTCACAATCATAAAAGATGTCCAAGATAGTATATTTATATGTAAAACCTCTCTTTCTTTATTACTTCCTATTAATTGCAACGATGACCAAAACTATGTTTGTCAACTCTCAACAACTTTTAATCATCATACTCTTTATATGTGAAGTCATTACTCTACATAAGATCAATATGAGCTCTTTGTTTCTTTTTATTCTTTCTTTTTCTTTTATTCACTCAAGATCATAGCAAGATAATCAAGACCTTGACTCAACACTAATCTTTATTATATATAGCTCACGGACTCGATTACATAAATGGATCATAAGGCAAAACTCAAAAATAAAGCATACTAAAACTTTAGTCTACTAGATCAAGATATTACCAAAAGGATCGAACTAAGAAAAACGGTAAAGATAGGAGTGTGATGGCGATACGATACTGGGGCACCTCCCCCAAGCCTTGCAGTTGCCAAGGGGAGTGCCCATACCCATGTGATTATGTCTCTTTCTTCGGGGGTGGCGATGATGGAGTTGTTGATGATGTAAATTGTCCTTTCAGCTTCTTCATGTTGTAATTGAGAAGAGCAATTTCCTCCTTCAAATCATCGACCTCCGACTCCAGCTTCAAGATCTTGTCACATAAATCTCTTTGCTTTTCTGTCGAAAACAAGAAGGAATAGATCGATTCTTAGATAGTTTAGCCCTCTTAGGGAGACTAGACTTCTTGAACTTCACGTGCATATCCCCAGGTTGAGGTAGAGGGATATCCTCCTCCTCTGAGCTTGAATCGTTAATCCTCATCAAATGGGCATCCTCCTCCTCATCCGTAGTTCGACCACAAGGAGATAGATCCCCATAGGTCTTTGGGTCAGCAATGAGGTGTGAGACATAGCTCTCTCCGTCGGAATCCTCAGATGACATCTTGCTCTAATCTGCGGCAGCAACAGCTCAAAACGAAAACAGAGGGTAATTGTGTGGTACGGTGGTCAAAACCATTGGGAGATTATATAATGAATTTTTACCGACCAAAAGAAGTATCGTGCAAGAAAACGGAGTCCAGAGAGCGCACGAGGTGCCCACGAGGCAGGGGGCGCACCCAGGGGGTAGGGCGCGCCTCCCACCCTCGTCGAAGCCTCGTGTCCTTCCCGGACTGCTTCTTATTTTCCTATTTTTCTAAATATTCCAAAAAGGAGAAAAATTGTCATTAGAACTGTTTTGGAGTCGGTTTACTTACCGTACCATGTACCTATTCCTTTTCGGAGTCTGAAACGTTCCGGAAAGTATCCCTTATGTATTCCTCCGGGGTTACGGTTTCAATAATATTAGTTTCAACATTTATAGGATTACCTAAGATATAATGTTTAATTCTTTGACCGTTCAACACCTTCGGAATTGTGCCTTCGAAGTTGTTGATTTTTTTGGCACCGGAACGATAGACCTCCTCGATAACATAAGGACCTTCCCATTTAGAGAGAAGTTTTCCTGCAAAAAATCTTAAATGAGAGTTGTATAGCAACACATAATCACCTATATTGAACTCACGCTTTTCTTTCCTTTTGTCATGCCATCTTTTAACTTTTTCTTTAAATAGTTTGGCATTCTCATAAGCTTGGGTTCTCCATTCATCAAGTGAGCTAATGTCAAATAACCTCTTCTCACCAGCAAGTTTGAAATCATAATTGAGCTCTTTAATGGCCTAATATGCCTTATGTTCTAGTTCGAGAGGTAAGTGACATGCTTTTCCATAAACCATTTTATACGGAGACATACCCATAGGGTTTTTATATGCAGTTCTATAGGCCCATAATGCATCATCAAGTTTCTTGGAACAATTCTTTCTAGATCTATTAACAGTCTTCTGCAAAATTAATTTGAGCTCTCTATTACCCAATTCTACTTGACCACTAGACTGTGGATGATAAGGGGATGTAATTCTATGATTAACGTCATACTTAGCAAGCATCTTACGAAAAGCACCATGAATGAAATGTGAACCACCATCAGTCATTAAATATCTAGGGACTCCAAACCTCAGAAAAATAACTTCTATAAGCATCTTAATAGAGGTGTTATGATCAGCACTACTAGTTGGAATAGCTTCTACCCACTTAGTAACGTAATCAACAGCAACTAAAATATGTGTATATCCATTAGAGGCAGGAAACAGTCCCATATAATCAAAGCCCCAAACATCAAATGGTTCAATAACAAGTGAATAATTCATAGACATTTCTTGACATCTACTAATATTACCAATTCATTGACACTCATCACAAGATATGACAAACTTACGGGCATCTTTTAAGAGAGTAGGCCAATAAAAACCGGATTGCAATACCTTATGTGCAGTTCTATCTCCAGCGTGGTGTCCTCCGTAAGCCTCGGAGTGACACTTGCGTAGGATCTGTTCCTGTTCATGCTCAGGTACACAACGCCTAATAACACCATCTACTCCTTTATAAAGATGTGGGTCATCCCAGAAGTAATGTCTTAAATCATAGAAAAACTTTTTCTTTTGCTCGTATGTGAAGCTAGGTGGTATAAATTTAGCAACAATGTAATTAGCATAATCAGCATACCATGGAGCAGTACGAGAAGCATTTATGACATTCAGTTGTTCATCAGGAAAGCTATCATAAATGGGTAGTGGGTCATCAAGAACATTTTCTAACCTAGACAAGTTGTCTGCAACGGGGTTCTCACCTCCCTTTCTATCAATAATGTGCAAATCAAATTCTTGTAGCAAGAGAACCCATCTAATAAGTCTAGGTTTAGCATCTTTCTTTTCCATAAGATATTTGATAGCAGCATGATCAGTGTGAATAGTTACTTTAGAATCAACAATATAAGGTCTAAACTTATCACAAGCAAATACAGCTACTAAGAATTATTTTTCAGTAGTAGCATAATTTCTCTGGGCACTGTCTAGAGTTTTACTAGCATATTGAATAACATTTCATTTCTTATCAACTCTTTGCCCTAGAATAGCACCTACAGCATAATCACTAGCATCACACATTATTTCAAAGGGTAAATTCCAATCATGGGACTGAACGATAGGTGCAGAAATTAATGCTTTCTTAAGTATTTCAAATG
Organism: Triticum aestivum; assembly: GCF_018294505.1. Classification (NCBI taxonomy): domain Eukaryota; kingdom Viridiplantae; phylum Streptophyta; class Magnoliopsida; order Poales; family Poaceae; genus Triticum; species Triticum aestivum. The sequence goes on along the minus strand of NC_057814.1, from coordinate 308,434,006 downwards.
CTTCTACACAATCATCATCAATGACAAAAGGTATATCTTTTTGTAATAGATTAGTCAGAGGCCAAGAAAATTTTGAGAAGCCCTTAATGAACCTCCTATAAAAACCGGCATGAACAAGGAAACTTCTTATACCTTTGATGTCCGTGGGACATGGCATCTTTTCAATAGCATCTACTTTAGCATTATCAACTTCAATACCTCTTTCAGAAATTTTATGCCCCAAGACAATGCCTTCATTAACCATAAAGTGGCACTTCTCCCAATTCAAGACAAGATTAGTTTCTTCACATCTCTGCAAAACTCGATCAAGGTTGCTCAAGCAATCATCAAAAGAGGATCCATAAATGGAGAAATCATCCACGAAGACCTCACAAATCTTTTCACAAAAGTCAGTGAATATAGCCATCATGCATCTTTGAAAGGTAGCGGGTGCATTACATAAGCCAAAAGGCATATGTCTATAAGCAAAAGTACCGAAAGGGCAAGTAAAAGTGGTCTTTGCTTGATCATCAGCAGACACAGGTATTTGAGAGAAACCAGACTAACCATCTAGAAAGCAGAAATGTGTATGTTTGGATAATCTTTCTAGCATTTGATCAATAAAAGGTAAGGGGTAATGATCTTTTTTAGTAGCCTTATTTAATTTGCGAAAATCAATTACCATCCTATAACCTGTAATAATTCTTTGCGGGGTCAATTCATCTTTATCATTAGGAACGACAGTAATACCACCTTTCTTAGGGACACAATGGACAGGACTTACCCACTGACTATCAGTAATGGGAAAATAATACCTGCCTCAAGGAGCTTTAGTATTTCCTTTCTTACCACTTCTTTCATCTTAGGATTTAGCCATTGTTAGTGATCAATAACTGGTTTGGCATCTTTCTCCAAATTTATTTTGTGTTGGCATAGAGTGGGATTAATGCCCTTAAGATCATCGAGAGTATATCCAATAGCAGCACGGTGCTTCTTCAGAGTTTTCAATAATTTCTCTTCTTCATGCTCTGAAAGGTTAGCACTAATAATAACAGGATATATCTTCTTTTCATCAAGATAAGCATATTTAAGAGTATCAGGTAAAGGTTTAAGCTCAAACACGGGATCACCCTTGGGTGGAGGAGGATCCCCTAAGATTTCAACAGGCAAGTTGTGTTTCAGAATAGGTCCCTATTTAAATAATACTTCATCTATTTCCCTTCTTTCATTCATAAACATATCATTTTCATGGTCTATCAAATATTGTTCTAAAGGATCACTAGGAGGCACGACAATAGAAGCAAGACCAATAATTTCATCCTTACTAGGTAATTCTTCATCACGGGGTTGTCTACGAAATTTAGAAAAGTTAAACTCATGAGACATATCATCCAAACCAATAGTAACAACATCCTTCTTGCAGTCTATCTTAGCATTAACAGTATTCAAGAAGGGTCTACCAAATATAATGGGACAAAAGATATCTTGTGGGGAACCAAGAACAAGAAAATCAGCAGGATATTTAGCCTTCCCACACAAGACTTCAACATCTCTAACAATCCCAATCGGTGATATAGTATCTCTATTGGCAAGCTTAATGGTAACATCAATATCTTCTAACTCAGCGGGTGCAATATCATGCATAATTTCGTGATATAAAGAAATAGGTATTGCACTAGCACTAGCACCCATATCACACAAGCAATGATAACAATGATCTCCTATTTTAACAGAAATAACAGGCATGCCTACCACAGGTCTATGTTTATCTTTAGCACCAGGTTTAGCAATTCTAGCAGTCTCATCACAAAAATAAATAACATTCCCATCAATATTATCAGCCAAGAGATCTTTAACCATAGCAATATTAGGTTCAAATTTAACTTGCTCAGGAGGTTTGTGTGTCCTAATATTACTTTTGTTGACTACAGTTGAAGCTCTAGCATGATCCTTTAATCTAACAGGGAAAGGTGGTTTCTCAACATAAGCAGTAGGAACAACTGGATCATTATAAGTGATAGTCTTTTCTTCAACTTTAATAGGTGCAACTACTTTTACTTCAACGGGGGGATTATATTTAAACCACTTCTACTTAGGGAGATCAACATGAGTAGCACAGGATTGATAGAAAGAAGCTACTATCTCAGAGTCAAGTCCATATTTAGTGCTAAATTTACGGAAAACATCGGTATCCATAAAAGATTTAACACAATCAAACTTAGGTTATACCTGACTCCATACCTTCATCGAGATCCCAATCTTCAGAGTTGCGTTTAATTCTTTCCAGTAAATCCCATTTGAATTCAATAGTCTTCATCATAAAAGAACCAGTATAAGAAGTATCGAGCATGGAGCGATTGTTGTCAGAAAGCCGAGCATAAAAATTTTGAATAATCATTTCTCTTGAGAGCTCATGATTGGGGCATGAATATAACATTGACTTAAGCCTCCCCCAAGCTTGAGCGATGCTTTCTCCTTCGCGAGGCCAAAAATTATATATATAATTGTGATCACGATGAACAAGATGCATAGGACAAAACTTCTGATGAAATTCCAATTTCAATCGCTTGTAGTCCCATGATCCCATATCATCACCTAGCCTATACCATCACAATGCATCTCCCTTCAAAGATAAAGGGAAGACCTTCTTCTTGATAACATCATCAGGGCTTAAATAATCCATAAACTTCATCCACATAGATTAGGTGTAAATCGGGATGCAATGTTCCATGTCCTGCAAAAGGATTAGCTAGCAGTTTCTCTATCATACCCGAAGGAATTTCAAAGTAAACATTTTCAGTAGGTTCAGTAGGTTGAGGAGCAACTATTTTCTCTACTGGTCAGGGTGAAGATACCGCGAACAAGCCCCTCAAAGGATTACTTTCCATAGTAACAAGTGACAGTAAATTTCAGTACACTATATAAATTTTTCCTTACCAAATTCCACCTACCAAAGGCGCTTCACTCCCCGGCAACGGCGCCAGAAAAGAGTCTTGATGACCCACTAGTGTAGGGGATCTATTGTAGCCTTTTCGATAAGTAAGAGTGTCAAACCCAACGAGGAGCCGAAGGAAATGACAAGCGGTTTTCAGCAAGGTATTCTCTGCAAGCACTAAAATTATAGGTAACCGATAGTTTTGTGATAATGTAATTTGTAACGGGTAGCAAGTAACAAGTGTAAATAAAGTGCAGCAAGATGGCCCAGTCCTTTTTGTAGCAAAGGACAAGCCTGGCAAACTCTTATATAGAGAAAAGCGCTCCCGAGGACACATGGGAATTATCATCAAGCTAGTTTTCATCACGTTCATATGATTCGCGTTCGGTACTTTGATAATTTGATATGTGGGTGGACCGGTGCTTGGGTGCTGTCCTTACTTGGACAAGCATCCCACTTATGATTAACTCCTATTGCAAGCATCCGCAACTACAAAAGAAGTATTAAGGTAAACCTAACCATAGCATGAAACATATGGATCCAAATCAGCCCCTTACGAAGCAACGCATAAACTAGGGTTTAAGCTTCTGTCACTCTAGCAACCCATCATCTACTTATTACTTCCCAATGCCTTCCTCTAGGCCCAAACAATGGTGAAGTGTCATGTAGTCGACGTTCACATGACACCACTAGAGGAGAGACAACATACATCTCATCAAAATATCGAACGAATACCAAATTCACATGACTACTAATAGCAAGACTTCTCCCATGTCCTCAGGAACAAACGTAACTACTCAAAAGCATATTCATGTTCATAATCAAAGGGGTATTAATATGCATAATGGATCTGAACATATGATCTTCCACCAAATAAACCAACTAGCATCAACTACAAGGAGTAATCAACACTACTAGCAACCTACAGGTACCAATCTCAGGCTATGAGACAAAGATTGGATACAAGTGATGAACTAGGGTTTGAGAGGAGATGGTGTTGGTGAAGATGTTGCTGAAGATGGACCCCCTCCCAATGAGAGGATCATTGATGATGATGACGGCGATGATTTCCCCCTCCCGGAGGGAAGTTTCCCCGGCAGAACAGCTCTGCCGGAGCCCTAGATTGGTTCCGCCAAGGTTCCGCCTCGTGGCGCCGGAGTCTCGTCCCGAAATCTTGCTTATGATTTTTTCTCGGACCAAAGACTTCATATAGTAGAAGATGGGCACCGGAGGGCCACCAGGGGGCCCACGAGGTAGGGGGCGCGCCCAGGGGGGTAGGGCGCGCCCCCCACCCTCGTGGCCAGGGTGTGGGCCCCCGCTGGTATTTTCTTCGCTCAGTATTTTTTATTATTTCCAAAAATAACTTCCGTGGAGTTTCAGGACTTTTGGAGTTGTGCAGAATAGGTCTCTAATATTTGCTCCTTTTCCAGCCCAGAATTCCAGTTGCCGGCATTCTCCCTCTTCATGTAAACCTTGTAAAATAAGAGAGAATATGCATAAGTATTGTGACATAATGTGTAATAACAGCCCATAATGCAATAAATATCAATATAAAAGCATGATGCAAAATGGACGTATCAATCCACTATGGGTTTTAGTCCTTTAACTTTTTAAGGATCGCCTAGAGATGTCCTTATGACTTGTTTATTTCAGTTCTTCACAATGTGATGCTCTATATGTGCAACTATTTGCCATGCAGTTCAATTTCATCAATAACAGTTTCAACAATACCACTATGAATTACGATATTTGGTTCCTGTTAAGGATATTGCAGTTAACATGCCTTTTCATTTTTTCCATTGTTGTTTAGCAACATGCATTGTACTGAATGACTAAATATGCAATCCCAGGCTACATAGCTACAAGGAAGAGTGTTACCTTAATGTTCTGATGATGTCTAGATATACATGTAATAAAATCTTATATAATGGGATGGATGGAGTGTTGTACTACATCATTTTTCAATTGTTGTTTAGCTTCTAATATTAACTTGGTGCTTTCAGGTACATATATCATTGCCAAAGATCCACACTTCGACCCTTTCTACGTATGGGGCAATGAGATATTCATGAACCAGCATCAAGTGAGGAAACTGATAAAGATTGTTATCAAAATGGGTCAAAAGATGTCAATCGAACTATTTGTTTACACTTTATGCAAGACAACAGTGAACTGCAGGATGGTAAGTAACAACCCTGTAGCCTTCTTTTTACTGCCCATAATGAGTTGTGTTAGATGACAATATCTGAATCTTTTTTTCTTTTGAAGTGGATCCTCAAGCAGTTTACTCAAGATTACCTCTCAAACTACATGATTGGCGGTCGGCCATCACAAGGGGTTGGACTAGAGTCCTGCATGCCTTCTGCATCTAGGAGAGCACAATCGGGCCATTCCGCTTCACCTTGTTCGGCAACTAGAATGTCTGTCGCCTCTTTCTTTACCATCTGTAATAGTACAAGTATAAAACCCTGGTACATCATTCTTTATTTGGTGCTTATTTAATTCTTAAACATATGTACCTGTGAATCAAATAATGCATTGGTGGTTTGAACCTGATGGACATGAATAAAGCTATAGCCTACTTTCAAGTTTAAATTAGGTACAATTTTAAATAGCAGCAATTAAATTAGGGCGAAATTACGTTGTGCTGGTAATTACGGCACAAACGGTTGCTAAAACACAAACGTTTGCGATATACACCATAATCTGAGATGGTTCACGAAGAGGAAACGTGTGCAACCATGCACACAGTTGCCGTTTGCAAAGCGTGTGTGATGTCAGACGCTATCACATACGGTACGGGAAAACTAAATGTGTGTGATTGTCTACCCATCGTACACGGTTTATAATCATGAAATGTTTGTGATGTGCCAGGCATTATAAAACTCCCGTGCCTAGAATCTGCCTGGAAAACTCCCTAGCTTGGAATCTGCCTGGTTTTAGGCAGAACCGCAAAACTCCTACTGCGATGGCAATGCGAGCACAAACGAGTAGCAAGGATGAAGCGTTTGGGATATTCGAGATATCGGAAACGTTTATATAGAGACAACCTTATGCATCAAGGCTCCCTATCCCCGACGGTTTATGGGTCATGTGGGAAGGACCCTCCTATCGCCCACACTCTCTTGGCGACGGTTCCAAATGCCGTCGCGGAAAGGGGTAAAAAACCGTTTGTTTAGGACAGACGCGCACCAGTGTTACCATTTGATTTCGACCACAGGAAACTCTTATTTGGGATTCTGACCTATTGATTCTTACAAGAAGATCTTCAGTCTTCAAAACCGCTGTGCGAAACTAATTATCCGGAATGGCCCCATCGTGTTGATGTCTAGTGCTACATCATACTGCAAGTTGCAATACTTTTATTGCTATGAAATGTGAACTTACACATTTATTAATGGAAGCAATCCTTGGTGCAAGACTAGTATAGCTTCACGAACCTCTCATCAAAAGTGGTATTTGCTCCAGAGTTTACGATAACATCCACTTCTTCCGCGATCTCTTTGGCTAACTCTGGAGCAATGCCAATGTTGGCTTCCCTGAAATTACCAACGACTGGAACCTGCTTGCTTAATACAAAGTTGTGGTAGTTTTTCCCATGGATTTCCTGTAAATATCTGAACAACTTAGTATCTTCTACCTGTATTGCAGACGGAAAATATGGTCATTTGCATGAAGAACAGAAAGTAGTCCGAAGTAATCATCATACCTCGTTCTTCAATCTTTTCATGGCTACTTCATTGTCCTTGGCCTTGATCAACACATATATTTTACCAACATTAGGATTTGTCCTTAAAATGGGATCGATAAGAACTGATGATCAGAATCATACAAAGTAGAATGGAAGAACAAAGGAAGGAAGTCAGGTAGCTTAGAGCAAGACAAAGGCAGAATGGAAGAACAGCTTAAAAGTGGGGGGCCAGACAAAAACTGTCTCACTCAAACTGGCATTTGAAAATGCTACCCGCCCTTCCCCTATTTCTGCATTTCATTCTTCTATTCCTTCTGCTTGCTTTTCTAGTTAAGCTGCTCATAAACTAGATCCATAAAACTCACTCAGCTACTGTCTTCTTTCTATAATTGGTCTCTAAGTCCAAGTAATCGAAAAAGTATAATCCTCTTCCCAGCTCCGCCATCTCCTTTCTACCGAGTATGCTCTACTTGAAAGAACATATTTCTCAATAAATAAGTGCATTACTATATTCACAGCTACAAACTAAGCCTAATTTACAATATGTCATATGTATCACTTTGATGTTGTGGAATCACTGGCTTCTTGCTTAACAGATGTCGCTTCTGCACTTGACTTGAGAAGGGTGAAGCCTTCATGACCGGTATCGGTATCTATTCAAGAAGTCAGTACTTATGCGACACTGAACAAAGGGTGAGATCGATGAAATGCAATACATGTTTGAATATTTCCTATCTTCTTCCAGCCATCAAACTTGTTCAATTTGTTTTGTTGAGATCTGTGGAATAGTGATGTCATACTTGAATCCACATTCCCAGTATTTGAGGAAGAAGTAGAATCTTAGTCCTTTCGAATTTCTAAGTTGGGAATTTGATATCGACTAAATCAAGAAACTCGATTTCACTATGATATGACCACTGAACCCTTTGATGCAACATTTCTTGTTTCTAGAAGATCTCAGATGGTTTCTGAAGCTTCCATGATCTTGTAAAAGAAGAAACCCTTTCTATAAGTCATGAAGATGTGGACCAAAAGACTAAGAAACTGCACAATCTATTGATTGACTGAAAAACTCAAGCAGAGTAACTTGCTTGAATGATCGCTCCAGCTCTGGGCCGTCTAATCTTCGGAATGCAGAATAGGGGATCGCTTGCCAACCATTATTTAGGACCAGTGAAAACCCACGCTTCGTGAAGGCGAAGTTCAGTTTGGAGATCTAACAATTCCTTATGTCGTGTATCCTCGATTGATGCAGCCTCAGATGCTTCAATTGTAGATTTGAGTATTGAGCTAAAGGTTACACCACCTATAGGTTCTGTATTACAGGCCAATCCTACTCCACTAGTACCAATAGGCGGCATAGGGGAAAATCACAACACCTAGGAATAGGAATCAACAACACAAAAACTTTCTTAGAAATTACCCAGCAAGAAAACATATGCGCATGGGCGCAACGGATTTCGCTCCCGTGCGCTCATCCCTTGCTTGTTCTTTTGGACTAGCACTCTTTCCCTCACTTTGAAGTAGATTTCTCAGCTCCACAAGTCAAACGAAATAAGGCGAAAGGCCCACTACTTCTTCATTCATGGCTTATTGATTTGATTGATCCACCTTTCCTATTCATTCCACCTGAGGTGAGGTTGGAACAAGAGTTTTCATAAAAACAACGGGCAGGCCTCTTGTGGATTCCTCCAACTCTATGAATGAAGGGGGAGTATCAGGAAGGCCAATTTTCTTTCTATATGAAGATGAAAAAAGGATCTGGCTCAAACCTTTCTTACTTTTGTTGAGTATGACTGAATGAGGAAGAGCTCCTTATGTGGTATCACTTTACCACCATCTGAAACGCGTGAAACTCCGATTGGTGGAAGCTAGTCCATGAAGATTCTCCCTTCTCTTACGTGAAGTTCCCCTCTTTCGGTAAGCATCCAGTATCTTAGCAAATGAACATTTCTCTAAGCTTATCCTATAGCTTATACGTCGTTTGAAAGCTGCTCCAAGGATCCAACGAATAGCTAAGGTTTGTTGACGATCCCTGGCTACAATCCCAGGAACATCATAAATAGTACCTACGACTCCTAATTTGACCACTTCGCACATTGGCTTTATATTATCTACAGTGTCAACCATAAGTTTTATTACATCGCGTTCAGTTCGAGCTAGGCGGTGAAAAATTTTATAAACAATAGCACGAACTCTCGTTCTTTTACCATCGATCATGCGAAAGTTTACCAATTTCTTGATCAATTCTTTTTGCTCACCATCAAAGTCCCCCATATAGCTGAGAATTTCTGAGAAATTAGAAGCCGCTTTCGATGACGAGGCCGATAAATTGATATTACGCAATTGTTACTGTCCATCTTTTTCAGCTCTCCTCCCGAAAAGAGAAAGGAAATGAGACTGATCTTGACGTCGGCATTGGTTTTCCAACAAAATGAATAAGTTTTGGATTGAGATTTCACATCAGAATTGCACAATGATCTGCATTAGGTAGGGAGCAGCAATGATACCGCCGGCCAGGAATAAGTACCTAACCCTCTTATACTTAAGAAAAGGGAAGAGAAGCTGGTGTTGAGAAATGAGAAGTGGGCTATATCCCTGGGGACTTTTTAAAAGCAGCTGAAAGGAAATGCTGCTTCCTTTCTATAAGCTAATTCTTGCTTTGAAGAGATGTTCCAGACAAGGCATTCTTAAGTCCCACCTGACCTATATCCAACTTGATGTATTCAATTGTTTCTAGTATAATAAGCAGGTTTAAGCCATGGAAGACATGAGTTACTAAAGTGTTGTTAACTAGATCGCGAAAGATGTGCCAAAGAGGTTTTCCAGCACATGGAATAGCACTCGCAGGAGCATCCTGTCAGTCGCCGCCGACAAGTCGTAAGAGTTATAAGCCAATCTATTGACAATATAGTTTAATGGGGCCATCTGATGGAAAGTTCCACCCGACGATAGCTTGGCCAGATCTTCACGATAAATTTACTTATTCGCATCAAACAAAACCCTTTGATTAATTGCCAATAGCGTCTTCTCTTGGCTTCCCCTCAACTGTTTGAACGAAACGTCCACCCCGAAATGAAATAGGTCTTGTGTCGTCCCCTCAGTTCTAGGCCGAAGTAGAGCGAACTTGTTTCCGCACGCGTCCAAATTCTTATTCATATACAACCCATTTCTGGTGTCTAGCGCATACCTAACCCGAGATGGCCAGAGACAACAAAGAGGGGAGTTTTGCTCACCTCAGCTATGGATAAATCCAAGCGTTGAAGCAAACACACTCAGCTATAACACCCAGTTATAGGTTTTGGGAAAAGTCCTACCGATGTAATTATGGACAGCATAATTTGGCCTTCCTAGTAGGGACCCATGTTATACCCTGACCAACACTTCTTCCTTCTCTTTCCGTGCTTTGTAATACCCAACACACAAACAAGGACAACTTTCTTAATGATTGATATTCATGAACACTTCCTTCTCAGGCTTGTGTTAGTTAAAGACCCCTAGCCCGCCGATAAGCCTGCTTGCTACTATCACTTTCGTCTTTGAAGTCTCCATTCCCAATATCTTTATTGTGTGTGTGAAGTTCCCAGGAGATACATAGGGTAAGATCTATGACCAGGCAGCTGCATCGAGTTTCTCTTCTTCAACTATCGGATCGGGTGTTTTCTCCGTTCGGTCGGCTTGGCCAGCCCGGAAGTAATACAAAGTGAACGGGAACCTTGCCCATGCAGCGCTAACAGCTTTCGACTCGAGTACAGTAGGAATAGTTTCCTTAACCTGAGTGACCAAAGGAAGAACGCTCTTGATAGATTCCATTCGGAAGATCGCATTGAGTAGGTGGCTCCAGCCTGCCAGGAGCCCATCTTGAATAGTAAGTTCGGATTGCTAAGATAGGAGCAAAGTCGAATGTAAGCATCGGTACAGATCGACTGGCCCGCCCACCATCACCACCGGAATTTTCACCTCTCGGCTCAGAGAATTTATCTCATCCATATCTTCTTGGGGCTTCCTGGTATCTTTTATAGATTCCTTGAGACGGAGGCACTAGTGTGACTTTAGGTGACCTAAGTTACTTAAGATGACTTTCGGAGTAGTTCTGCTCGAGCTGCGGGTAATTCATTTTCCGGATGGTGCTTCTTAATACAAGGATCGATACGCGTAGGACCACTAACCAACAGGAAACCATCTCCAGATCCGATATGAGAACTTGCTTCTCTATACGAAATTCATTAAATGAAAAGGTAACTGTATGCGCTCTATGCGCTTTGACTTCATCACCATTATATCCTTTTTATCTCTTGTGGAACGACTTGGGAAATTTGCCCAGAAAGAGAATAAAACTCCCGTATTCACCCTTTCTTGCTTGCCCCTAACCAGAATAATGGTCACAATAAAACTTTGATAAATTGGACTCTGCTAAGACCCGCTTGATATGAGTAGATTGCCCTGAGTATTTTACTTTGACAAGACAAAATCACTTGTTTTTTTAGCTATATGAGAAAGAGCTGGCGTGTACCCGAACCCCACTCATGGTAGCAAAACAGATCAATACCTTAATTCGTATCTACTCACCGGGCGGAAAAAACATAACATAGCATTTCTCATAAATAGATAGTTTTCATTGAAACGATCATTTCCAAGTTCAAGATGTTGTTTCCCTGTGAAGAATTCCGCTAGCTTGGCATGTTGGTACCAAAATACTACCTATGCTGACAGCTAGCAATCGATAAGCCATCTAGCTTCTCTCCGCTACGGTGATGGCTTATAACACGTTGATCCAGCTTTTCTTCCTGGCACGGTAGAGGAAGGTCCATTGGGCGTAGAGAGAGTACCATGTGATCAGTCTGTAATGCTTATTGGAAAGTGCTCTCTATCGTTCGGGTCGTGAAAAACACATGTTCTGACTTCTCTTCTGAGAAAATGGGGTGGATCATCTTCAAAAGCAACTCTGCAAGCAAAAGCCTCCTCACAAGCGCATACCTTTCTCCCATGGAGCAGAAATCGTCGTACTCCACTTCAAGATGCTCTTTGGTGGTCGCTCTCTGAAGAAACGTCGCTTGAATACGAGACACATCACTCCTCAAGCACGTTTCGAGCAAGCAAGACAACACTAGATTCTACGACTCCGAGTTAAAGAACGAGTATTCTCCAAGGCGACATTGTCCTCAAAAGGGTCATGTATCCACAGTCCCAAAGCAAGCTCCTCCCAAAATGGGAAGTGTTGCATCATGTCACAGTCCTAGGATCCAGAGCTCACCGCCTTTCCTCCATGGAAGGTTCCTCCTGCAGCTTCCAATTGTACAAGCAAGGCACGCACAAGTCCAACTATGTATGATTACAGGGCATCAACCCCACTGATCATCCCACGGGCGAATCGTTGTTTAAGCACGAAAATGGAATAAAAAGTAAGTTCTGATATCGTAGTGCTCGCGTGCCTACATGTACTACTAATTGTTGGCGTTCTGGGAACGGGGGTCCCCAGACTTGCCTGCCTGCAGCCCGCGGCGTGGCTAAGCCAGCAGGCCGTACGGCCCATCTTCATCAACAAGGCATCCAAGACTCTCGCGAGGGGCCAAGCCTCGCGAGGCGGACGACGCAAGACCTCCTCAGGAGTGGCCTAGTCAGGCAGGCTCACGAGGAGCGGAGATATCAAGGCGGGGCAAACCTCACGAGGCTCTCGTGACGTGAGCCATGACGATCGACACCAGGCGGGCGCCAGGCGGGCGCCAGGCGGGCACCAGTGCGCGCAGCGTCCTTGTTTCCTCTTTGGTGCTAAGGAGGCCAGCGCAGGAGAGGAGTACCGAGGCATCAGGCAAAGGTTGCTATATCGGTGCAAGGAGACCAAGACCAAAAGGACGGCAAGACGAAGGTCATCGTGGAGCCCAAGACGGCGTCACCACCAGAGCCTTTCGCAGGCGAAGACCACTTTTGTCAGGATAGCTTGTACTAGTTGTCCCCCTTTAAATTTGCCCGCTGTTGTTGGCTCCCTTCCCGCTCAATATTTGGGAAGAGGACCAGGGCCTATATAAGTAGAGCTAGCTGCTACCTCTTGAGCACTGCGTTGGTTTTCCCTTGAAGAGGAAAGGGTGATGCAGCAAAGTAGCGTAAGTATTTCCCTCAGTTTTTGAGAACCAAGGTATCAATCCAGTAGGAGGCTACGCGCGAGTCCCTCGTACCTGCACAATACAAATAAATCCTCGCAACCAACGCGATAAGGGGTTGGCAATCCCTTCACGGTCACTTACGAGAGTGAGATCTGATAGATATGATAGGATAATATTTTTGGTATTTTTGTGATAAAGATGCAAAGTAAAATAAAAGCAAATTAAAAAAGCAAAGGAAATAACTAAGTGTTAGAAGATTAATATGATGAAGATAGACCCGGGGGCCATAGGTTTCACTAGTGGCTTCTCTCAAGAGCATAAGTATTTTACGGTGGGTGAACGAATTACTGTTGAGCAATAGACAGAATTGAGCATAGTTATGAGAATATCTAGGTATGATCATGTATATAGGCATCACGTCCGAGACAAGTAGACCGACTCCTGCCTGCATCTACTACTATTACTCCACTCATCGATCGCTATCCAGCATGCATCTAGAGTATTAAGTTCATGAAAACAGAGTAACTCCTTAAGCAAGATGACATGATGTAGAGGGATAAATTCATGCAATATGATAAAAAAACCATCTTGTTATCCTCGATGGCAACAATACAATACGTGCCTTGCTGCCCCTACTGTCACTGGGAAAGAACACCGCAAGATTGAACCCAAAGCTAAGCATTTCTCCCATTGCAAGAAAGATCAATCTAGTAGGCCAAACCAAACTGATAATTCGAAGAGACTTGCAAAGATAACCAATCATACATAAAAGAATTCAGAGAAGATTAAAATATTGTTCATAGATAATCTTGATCATAAACCCACAATTCATCGGTCTCAACAAACACACCGCAAAAAACAAGATTACATCGAATAGATCTCCATGAGAGAGGGGGAAAACATTCTATTGAGATCCAAAAAGAGAGAAGAAGTCATCTAGCTACTAACTATGGACCCGAAGGTCTGAGGTAAACTACTCACACTTCATCGGAGAGGCTATGGTGTTGATGTAGAAGCCCTCCATGATGGATGCCCTCTCCGGCGGAGCTCCAGAACAGGCCCCAAGATGGGATCTCGTGGGTACAGAAGGTTGCGGCGGTGGAATTAGGTTTTTGGCTCCGTATCTGATCGTTTGGGGGTACGTAGGTATATATAGGAGGAAGGAGAATGTCGGTGGAGCAACAGGGGGCCCACGAGGGTGGAGGGCGCGCCCCCCTACCTCGTGGCTTCCTCTTTTGTTTCTTGACGTTGGGTCCAAGTCTCCCGGATCATAATCTTCCTAAAAATCACGTTCCCGAAGGTTTCATTCCGTTTGGACTCCGTTTGATATTCCTTTTCTGCGAAACTCTGAAATAGGCAAAAAAAACAGCAATTCTGGGCTGGGCCTCCGGTTAATAGGTTAGTCCCAAAAATAATATAAAAGTGAATAATAAAGCCCAATAATTTCCAAAACAGTAGATAATATAGCATGGAGCAATCAAAAATTATAGATACGTTGGAGACCTATCACTAGCCACCACAGTAGAGGCATCTCATCTTAGCTTGATCCAATCTGATCGAGAGCCTACCCTAGCCATAAGAACACCTCAACCTTAGGAGGCCCTTCTTCCCTCCGTACTGTTCATCATCAGCCCAAGAGGCAATCCACCACCACCACACTGGAGTAGGTTGTTACACCACATCGGTGGCCCGAACCAGTATAAATCTCGTGTCTTTCTGTGTTGCGAGTTCGTTGAGTTCGTCCGCGAGATCTTAGCGAGCTAGGGCGTAGATCGGTAGGAGGGAAAGACTTCGCGCGCACCCCAGTGTTCGAACCTTAAGGGTTTGCCGGAACCCCACATCCGACATTTGGCGCGCTAGGTAGGGGTGCGCCGGAGCTCCTCTCCACCAACCTGCGCACTGCGCCGCCGCACTTCGCCCCCATGGCAGGTGCCCCGCTATCCACCTCTGCGGCCGACATCAACAGCGGGGCGTCTGGGTACCGAGCCCTGGCCCCCGCCCTACAGCGAGTGCGGTGGCCGACCAAGTTCAAGCTAGAGATGCCGCCGCGTTACGACGGCGCGGCAGACCCGACGTCGTTCCTGCTGGCGTACGAGGAGGCTGTCCTCGAAGCCAGAGGCAACGACAAGATCATGGCCAACTGGTTCCTCATGGCACTCGCCGGCGAGCCATGCGCCTGGCTGCTCAACCTCCCGGGATCCACGGTGGCCTCCTGGGGGGAACTCCGCGACCTCTTCGCCGCTCGCTACGAGGTGCCGGCGCACCATGCAGTCGCGGCCCTACTGGGCGGCTCTCAAGCACCACCTTCAGACCGCCACGTCAAGCCGTTCCTCCGTCAGATCGGGGCCACCTCCAAGCGCCCGGGGGCTCCGCCGGGTTGGGCTGCGCCAGAGGCCGACCTCACCTTCGGCTCGGAAGACCACCCCGACTCCACCGCCGGCTCCGGAATGCTCCCAATGCTCTGCATGCCCACCATCTGCAACGTCTCCGTTACCAAGACCCTCATCGATGGTGGTGCTGGCCTCAACTTGCTCTCCGTAGAAGCCTTCAGCCTTCTTCACGTGCCGCTCGAGCGGCTCGGCCCCAGCAAGCCCTTCTCGGGAGTGGGTGGTGGAGCTGCCCAATCTCTGGGGCAGATCCGCCTCCCTGTCACCTTCGGCACACGCGACAACTACTGCACCGAGCTGGTGGACTTCGACATCGCCCGCATCGGTCTCCCGTACAACGCCATTCTCCGGTACCCGGCTCTCGCTCAGTTCATGGCGGCGACTCAACCGGCCTACAACCTCATGAAGATGCCAGGGAGCAAGGGCGTCCTCACCATCAAGGGGGACACTAAGGAGGCCGTGACGACGCTCAGGCTCCCCTTCAAGACCGCGGCAGCAGCACAGCCCGCCGGCGCCGGTGCCCCCGAGGCCAAGGAGGCCGCGCCTACCAAGAAGAAGCAACTATTCACCCAAGATAAGGCGGAAACCAAGCAGGTGCCGGTCAACGAGGACGGGTCTTCAGGAGCCACCTTTACCATAGGAGCCGGCCTTGACCCAGGACAAGAAGAAGCCTTGGTGAGGTTCTTGTGCGTGAACAAGGAGATATTCGCGTGGGAGCCCAGTCAGCTGGTAGGGGTCCCAAGGGAGGTGATCCAGCATCATCTAAGGGTATGCGCCAACATACGCCCCGTGAAGCAGCGAGCAAGATGGTAGTCCACTGAGAAGCAGGCCTTCATCGTCCAAGAGACACGCAAGCTTGAGGCGGCAGGTGCCATCCGAGAAGTTCGATATCCCGAATGGCTGGCGAACCCTGTCGTAGTGCCGAAGAAAGGCGGGAAGGAACGGATGTGCGTCGACTTCACCAACCTTAACAAAGCCTGCCCCCAAGATCCGTTCCCACTCCCGCGCATCGACCAGATTGTCGACTCCACCGCCGAGTGTGACATGTTGTGCTTCCTGGATGCGTTCTCAGGGTATCATCAGATCAAGATGGCGGTGGAAGATGTGGAGAAGACAGCCTTCCTGACACCATGTGGGGTGTACTGCTACACATGCATGCCTTTCGGGCTACGCTACGCGGGCGCGACCTTTCAGCGGTTGATGCACATCGCCCTGGGGCGGCAGTTCGGGAGAAACACAGAGGCCTACGTCGATGACATAATGGTCAAGTCTCGCGAGGCGAGGACATTGATTCAAGACTTGGAGGAGACCTTCGAGAGCCTGCGCCAAGTGAACTTGAGGCTTAACCCGGAGAAGTGCGTGTTCGGCAAGCTGCTGGGATTCCTCGTATCCCACAGAGGGATCGAGGCGAACCCAGAGAAGATCAAGGCCATCGAGGACATGAGCCCACCACAGACCCTCAAAGATATGCAGAAGCTAGCAGGGCGGGTGACCGCGTTAGGGCGTTTCATCTCCAAACTTGGAGAGCGCGCCCTACCCTTCTTCAAGCTCATGAAGAAGAAGGGCCCGTTCGAGTGGACCCCGGAGGCCGACCGGGCCTTCCAAAACCTCAAGAAATACCTTACCAGGCAGGCACCAGTGCGTGCAGCGTCCTTGTTTCCTCTTTGGTGCTAAGGAGGCCAGCGCAGGCGAGGAGTACTGAGGCATCACGCAAAGGTTGCTATATCGGTGCAACGAGACCAAGACCAGAAGGATGGCAAGACGGAGGTCATCGTGGAGCCCAAGACGGCATCACCACCAAAGACTTTCGCAGGCGAAGACCACTTTTGTCAGGATAGCTTGTACTAGCTGTCCCCCTTCAAATTTGCCCGCCGTTGTTGGCTCCCTTCCCGCTCAATATTTGGGAAGAGGACCAGGGCCTATATAAGTAGAGCTAGCCACCACAGTAGAGGCATCTCATCTTAGCTTGATCCAATCGGATCGAGAGCCTACCCTAGCCATAAGAACACCTCAACCTTGGGAGGCCGTTCTTCCCTCTGTACTGGTCATCATCAGCCCAAGAGGCAATCCACCACCACCACACTGGAGTAGGGTGTTACACCACATCGGTGGCCCAAACCAGTATAAATCTCATGTCTTTCTGTGTTGCGAGTTCGTTGAGTTCGTCCGCGAGATCTTAGCGAGCTAGGGCGTAGATCGGTAGGAGGGAAAGACTTCGCGCGCACTCGAGTGTTCGAACCTTAAGGGTTTGCCGGAACCCCACATTCGACACTAACAGATTCAAGAATCAGTGCTCCCTCCGAGGGTAAGTCACTCCAGTGGAATCAGCAGATACCGGGTCCTAGTTCCCTAAGTGGTTACCTGCTTGTGTTCCTTTATATGACCACTAGAGCCGGTAGAGGATCGAACGGAGGTAGAACTTAGCAATCTAGCCTACTCACCCGACTCGGTCCACCCGTATGCGAGGTTTGGGTCTCCTACGATACATGGTTGGTAGGCAATCTCCTACTATGCGTTTTTCATCCCACTCCCCCTATCAACATAAGTAAATGTGCATAAAAGAAATACAACTGCTCAGTCAAATCTCTATGCACCAATACATGCAAAGATCAAAGCCTCGCAGGACACGTAAAGAGACCTACCCACCACCCTCGTGCATGCGAATCTAACAAGAGATGTTGATGCCAGCTACACCGCGCTTTCTTTCCGACCGACCTGACGTTTTGAGGAGAAGGAATGGTGGTATGCATGTGCCGGATGCCTATAAAAAGTAAAAGAAACCATGGATGGGGAGAAAGAAATCCCTACTTACTTGACAGGTTTCCGGGTCCCAGAAACATAGAAAGGATTTCACAAATAGGATAAATGTCCAGTGAGGACATCTCCTTGCTTGGTTTTTCATTGACTAATTCTAGTGGCTGACCTAGTGAGAGAATTACTAGTGTCTGTCATTAGACTTTATCTTTCCACGTTGAACTCCTTTGTTGTTGAAAATCGGCTGGCTGGATTGACCTTTGGGATTGAGTCACTCGTACATTGAATAAGAGTATTTCTTATAACTCTTACTTAACAGACTTAGTGGACTGATTGATTGTTTGTTAGTTAGGATTTACTATTCCCCCTAGCTTGCGAAATCCCCACTGCACTTGTAGCTTTAATAAGAAGTAGTAGATGGGAGTAAGGGCTCGGCTGATGAGTAGTAGGAGTAAGGGCCCGTCTAGTGAGAACTAGCTTATACTATCTTTTTGGTGTAAGAGCATCTCGCTTATACTTTTGGAGATCTCTATCATAATTCGTAGATCTAAAAGCCTAATCTTGAAAAGGGTTTTTCTCAGAGCCATAAATCAAAATAATAAGTCCAAATTCCGCAAGAGCTCGTTATAGCGCAGCTCGACGAGGACCTCAAATGCAGCAAACTGGACAGCCTGAGAGGCGGTGGAAGCGAAACCGCTCCTGGAGGTACGAGTGTAAGAGCTTGAGGATGAACTGGCGCGTAGAGTAACCACGGCGTGATACTCATATACTGAGTCTGCTAGACGCTCCCGGTACACCCGATACATCGGGTCATCACCGTGAGCGTAGAGGCGGCGCCATACATTCTGAGGAAGGTGCGACGACGTGTACGGCAGCAGCTCCAACTGGCACGGATACAACACTGGAGCCATCTACACTCACGTCCATTAGTTGGTTAGAAATATATAAAAAACGAGTGCATGCAATGCAACAATCAGCTACAAACACTACCGACACTCAAATTCTAATCTGGCTAACGTCCAGTTAACACGTCGGTGGTCTAACGTGTCCTACAGTCAGCGCGGCTCTGATACCAAGCGTTGTGGCACCCCGGCTCAGAGCAACCGGTTTACCTTGCATTGCAGCCCAGAGATCACGTCTTCTGGCAACACACAACATCTTGGTACAAAAAACAACCTCTTTATTGATACTAGCGAGACATAGTTTGGTATTACATCAAGTAGCGAGGCCAAGCGGCACACACGATGCGGCTGAACAATATGTACATTATTTAGTGAACATAAAGGGGGCCTCGATCACGATAACTACGTGACAGCGGAACGACGACGAAGCGGGACTCCATAGCACAGGACACCGATGTGGACACGATCGAGACTCGGACAGCACTCCGATCCAATGAAACTTTCCTGAAATCTGGCATGACACGCCAGGTCAGTACATTGAATGTACTTGCAAGCTCACAACAAGCATAAACATAATGACAGATAATATTATGATATTTATTCAAATTTTCATCAATGCAAAAGCATACTAGGAATGCAGTGAACATAATCTCGTGCGTCAAGTCCCTCGGACTTTCTTACCAAACGGGTTACCTTGTAACCAAAATGTGATCTTTCTCGGATCACAAACAAAACCAACACTTTGGTCTCCATCATCAACATCATTTCTCAACCATCATCTTTCAAACAGTGCCAAGTGATTAACATCAGTGTGCATGATTATTTATAAATGTTGATCCATGGTGTGACCTACTTCCGAGTCGTGTCCGTAACCGAGGACTCGGCTATCAATAGATTAAATACACTCTGCAGAGGTAGCGCACTTTACCCACAAGACGGAATCCATGCCCTCGCGCACTCCCATTCGGATGGACCAACGGCATTCCAACGGAACCCTCCCATTGCCATGACACTCTCCCGGCCACTCCGACCTACTCCCCACTGGGCTAAGTCTTGGGTGGCCTCGTGCCTACCAAAGGCATCAACGGCCACCATCGTGGCAAAACATAAATGGTCCCAAACGGGGACAAGGTACCATCACAACAAACGGGCACGCAAGGTTATGTCTGCTTACCGGGCCAGGGTAACGCATGCCCATAACCTTCCCTTGTTGGAGGTACTGACCAGAGGCATGACAACGGACCGAATAAAGGCCTTCCCATAAAGGCAAATGTGGTTGCATCGGGAAAAACTCGATTCAGTGGCACCATGACCCGATCAACGATATGTTCAAGTTGAGTTATTATCAGGTTTAACTCAAAGTAAAAATAACTCGTGTCATGATATGCCATGAAAATGCAACCTTACATTATGCATCACATATTATCGGAAATAAGTGGATCAAATTCATCAAGTATTCCACTAACCATAATCATCAGCAAACTCATACCACTTCTCTGGTTATTATAATTCATCAAACATAACCATGATATTAACTTAAAATAATCCATTTTCTTACTTAAGAAAATATTAACCAAACTAGTCCTTTTTTATAGTCATTTTATTATCACATAACCAAATATTACTTGCTGACTTAAACTAACTTAGTTAGTCTCAAACTATTGTAACTAAGCATACCAAACAAAACAAGCATTCAACAGAAATAAATATTTATTTAAGTGATTTAAATGCATGAACTAAATCATTATTAAAGTTGGAAAATTACAAATATTGAGATGGCACCATGAAAATGTTGTTGTGGCTTGCCTTAGTGCATATGAGGCTCACACTCCTCCTGGTGATCCTCAAGAAAAGCTTCACCTTCTGAAAATAATTAACAATGGAGAAAGAAAATATCAAGAAACACTCTGAAAATCACCAGAAAATCTAGACAGCAGAGAAAAATCTCATTTTTGGTGAGCTGCTAGATCTTTTCATTAAGAACACAATGCAAAAAGAATCACTTCATTTGGACTTAAGGTTAAAAAGTTGTGGCTATTTGAGTTCTCTGAAAAATTTGAAATATAAATAAAATGACCAGGGGTGACGTCAACGCCATGCCAGCACGTACCGCTTCGGCTGCGGGGCTGGGTGGCCGACAGTGAGCCACCACTGTCAGTTTTAGTGGGAGAGGGAGAGAAACAGAGGCGGGGCAGTGATACGTCGGCGTTCCTCCGGCGAGGAGAGCTCGGCGGCCAGATCCAGAGGGATAGGAATCAAGAGGGGGTCGAGGCACACCTTCCCGTACCCGTAGAATAGCTAGGGGTGGTCGGACAGGGTCGAAACGAGCCTCTCCAGCGGCGGCAGGAAGCAGAGGTCGACGGAGTTGGAGACGACGGCGATTTGGGGCTGCACCAGGGGCTCCAACGGGGTCGGACGGCACCAGTGAAGCACCACGGAGGCTCTGGAAGAGTGGCTTGAGCTTTGGAGGGGCTGGAAAGGTGGAGGCAAACCGCAGGGATCGCCGGCGAGCTCGAGCTCGGGGACGGCGGCCCGAGGCCTACCCGGCCGGGCTGCGGCTTTCTATTGCGTTGTGGAGTGTGTAGGTGGGTGATGCTCGAGGAGTCTGGGGGTGGCTGTGTTTATAGGCGAGCGAGGTGAGGGGATCAGGCTCCGCCGGAGAGCTTTTGGACACGACGCCCGGTGACGAACGGCGTCAGCGAGAGGGGGAGAAGGCGACGCAGCTCACGTGGGTACTGTGGGAGGGCAGAGACGAACACAGGAGCGGGGATGTCAATGAACACAGTGGCGCGGCGCACTGTTGGGTTGGCTGGGTCGTGCCCGTGCTTGCTGCGGCGAGCTCCGGCGTCGGCGAGCACCAGCGAGGAGTTAAGAGGGTCGAGACGATGATCGTGGCGCGGTTTGGCAAGGTGCAGCGGTCGGGGAAGCGAGCACAAGCTCAACAGAGGCTCGGACGCGTCGCAGAGCGTGTCGACCGCATGCCAGCACGCCTGGAACGACGTGGTCACCGCGTGAACTATGACATCAGGCCGCGCTAAGATCAAACTCCATGTCTGGAAGGTAGTCCTTAGTGGTTTGGGTGGTTCCAACACTTTGAGTTGAGTCCAGGGGCTGTGTGTGCGTAGTTTACTTCATGGTAAGTTTCTGGACAGTAACTTGTGGAGTTAACTGAGAGTGATCCAGTAAGAGTTGAGGGGTGGGCTTTGGGGTTTAGCAATCTCTTAGGAAGGTAATGAAGCTCATGAAAAATCAGCCTCATTGGCAAGGAAAATTATACTTGCTATAGAAACTGCGTTTTCTGACCAGAACAGAAAAGATTTTCTATAGCAAAAATATTCCAAAAAGTGATGAAATATTTTTGCTCGGGAAGGTGCCCTAGGGTTCAAAGAATATTTGGAAATTTTCTCAGGATTTTAGGAGCAATAAAAATGAGGGTTGCTTTGGAGCATATGTTGCTGATTAGGGTTTTTGAAGAGAAAATGAATATTTTTCATTTAAGAAAAATATTCCTAGGATTATTTTGGGATTATTCAAAGAAGAAATGATGGCTTGGGGGAGAGGTGAGCCACTTGGGTGAACATCAAGGGTATGCCCAAGGGTTTAATTCCAATTGAAATGATTCAAAGACCCAAATTCAAATAAAAAGGCAATCAAAATCAGAAAAAAGAAGAAGGGGCAAAAACCAGGCTGTCACACGCCGGCCGATGGAGGGCACTGCTCGGGGGAGGGGCGGCACGTGGGGAGGATGCGAGCCGGGGAAGGGAGTGTCAGGGGCGGCGTGCGTCGACGGCGGCGTGGGCGGGTCCGGCATCGGCGGTGGCCTGGGAGCTCAGAGAAAGGGGGTCGACAGAGAGCGAGAGTGAGAAAGACGAAAGAGATGGGGTGTGTGGCTCGACCGGTGCTGTGTATGCAACTTAGCTATAGCGCGGCATGGCAAAATGCGCTATAGCTAAGTTAGCTATAGCGCTGCCCAGCACAAACAGTGCTACTACTAACCTTTTTTTAAGTATGTGGCTAGTTAGCTGTAGCGCTTGTTCACCCGAAAAGTGCTACTGCTAACTATTTTTCTTTTTCTATTTATTTTTAATTTTCTTTGATTTGCATTTTTATTTTTCTTATCTTTCATTTGCATTTGTACAATTTTTGTATAGCAGGGGTATATATAGCTCTACCTAGCTAGGGTTTAATTAATTTGGTCTGTTGGAGCAATAACACCGTTTATCCTCCGAATAATAATTAGTGTATAATATATATTACATCATTTGACCGCTAACGGCGGTATACAAAATAGATACACACAAATTATGTGCATTAGTTTGTCAGCTTGGGAGACAACGATGCTTTAGACTGATCTTCTTCCCTCTTTTCTTCGTTGTTGAATAATTGAGCCCATGGTCGTGACTTTTCCTTTTCCAGGGATTACGATCTTTCATAGGTAATGTAGTCTTCATTCTTCTTTTGACGTATGTTTCATCGTCATCAGCATCAGGTTCCCTCATCGGATCACCGTACTGGTCGTAGTCTTCCTCGTTGGCGACTCCATCCATTCCGACGATGCTCCTTTTGCCTCTTCTCACAATAACACGACTGGGATTGCTCGGGTCGGTTATGAAGAAACATTGTGTCACATGTTTAGCGTGTACCCATGGCTCATTTTTGTGGTGGCATTGATGGTACCGTTATCGGAGTCAGGTATACACATGGTAGTGAAATGTCGGTTCTCTCTTTGTCCGTTCTTAGCCCATCTGATACGGAACATCGTCGCGCTATGCAATCCAAAGTAGTTAAGCTCCCAGATCTCTTCGACCCTTCCGTAATAGCTTTCAATTACGTTCCCGGTCATGGCTTCCATCGTCACCCCTGAGTTTTGGTTATCACTGTTCATATCTTTCTCCTCCATGTAGAACGTGTATCTGTTGATATCGTATGCTTGTTAAATCGCGAGGTTGCTCGACGGGCCATGTGCTAAGGCGTATAAGAGCATTCCGTTTGGACAGCCCTCTTCTGGGGGATTAGCCAGAACTCTCTCTTTGAACCAACGCAAGAAAGTGGAGTTGTGCTCTCTAATAACTTCATGGTCCGTCCTGTGCACCCCACGGTCATGGTACTTCTTTGCGATGGTCTTTTTGTGCAGTGTCATGAAATCTTCTAGCACATCTAGGTGTTGTAGCACTACTAAGTTTGCCCTGTCAAGGTCATTTTGTCGGCCCTTGCGGACCACATTCACATCCCTATGACCGTTGGTGTGACCTTCGCCTTCGAGCCTTCCATAGTGCTTGTTGATGGGCAAACCAACAACAGGGTCTCTAGTGCCTGCTAGATAACTCTCACAGAAGAGATGCACGCTTTGGTCAGATATGCCTGGGCTATGCTTCCATCTGGACGGGACATGTTACGAACGAATCCTTTGATGACCCCATTCATCCTCTCGAATGGCATCATGTTGTGCAGGAATGTCGGCCCTAGGTCGATGATATCATCCATGATGTGGACACATAGATGCACCATGACAACAAAGAACACAGGCGGGAAGTACATCTCTAGCTCATTCTGTATGACAACAATCTTCTTGTAGCCTATGCAGTTGCTTCACACTGATCGACTTTCGAGAGATAACATAAAAAAAGTGGCATGAGTCAGTAAGTGTCTCACAGACGTGTGTGTCCATAATCCCTCTAAGTGCAACCGGGAGTAACTGCGTCATCATCACATGACAGACGTGAGGCTTCATCCCACTGAACCTTTTTTTCTTAGTGTCCAGATATCTGCTTATCTTCCCACAATATCTGAAACTAACTTTGATTCCGGCAAGGCACTTGAACAATTGATCGACCTCGTTCAGATCTAAGGTGAAGCAAGAGGGTGGGCAATATTGTTCTTCCTTCTTTTTTAATTTTTTGCCCCTATCTTCCATCTCCGTCTCCATCTCCTCTGATGAATTTTTACCGGGCATTTGGACATCTTTCCTGATTTTCAAAAATTCCAAGTCTTTTCTTGCCTTCGGCCCATCCTTGATCTACTCCGGCATGTTCATCAATGTTCCAAGCAAACCCTCGAGGATATTTTTTTGTGATATGCATTTGATCAAGGCTATGAGGCGTGTCGAGTTTGGGCCAGTATTTCAAGTCCCAGAAAACAGATCTCGTCTTCCATACCTTCAGCCGCGGCTCCGACGCCTTTTTCTTCGTCTTCCCCGGCGAGGGGCACTCTTCCCAGTTCTTTAATAACTCATATATTTCTGCACCGCTACGCTTACATGGAGGACCTCGATGCTCAGCCTTACCATTGAATAGATCTCCACGCTTTCTCCACGGGTCATCCTTCTCAAGCCATCTTTGATGCCCCATGTACACGATTTTCAAAGACCCACCATCTTTCGATAGCTGCAGAGAATTTGTATCATCCATGCACCTAGTGCATTCGCAATATCCGTGCCACACCTGGCCGGAGAGATACCCATAACCGAGATAGTCCTGAACCGTCGTGATCAGCGCACCTCTCTTGTAGAAATACCCTCCTTTGCTTGCATACCATGTCTTGGTCGGCATTGTCCATAAGGTCTGTAGCTCCCCTTTCAGTAACCCGAGATACAGATTTATATCATTTCCCGGTTGTCTCGGCCCTTGAATAAGCATAGCCATGTGTATGTATTTTTCCTTCATGCACTTCCAGGGGGAGGTTGTACATCCATACAAACATGGGCCATGTGCTATGATTTGTGTTCTGGTTGCCAAACGGATTCCTGCCATCACTACTAGCGCCAAGCACGATGTTCCTTGGATCATTTGCGAAAATCAAATTCAGCGTTTAATGCTCTCCCCTGGCTAGCATCTGCGAGGTCTCAGCTTCGGATCATCTCCATCATCTGGCTGCACCCTCTCCGCGTGCTAGCGCATAAGCTTTGCTTCCTTAGGATCTACAAAATACCGCTGCAGACATGGAGTGATTGGAAAGTACCATACAACTTTCTGTGGACCTTTCTTTCCGGCCTTCCTATATCGTGAAGCGTTGCACTTTGGACAGATGGTTTTTTCCCGCGTGCTCATTCCGATATATGATGCAATCATTGATGCATGCGTGATATCTAATGTGTGGCAGATCAAGAGGGCACATGATTTTCTTTGCCTCCTCGACCCTAGTAGGACACAGGCTTCCCGCGGGAAGAACCTTCTTTAGATACTTCAGAAGCTCATCCAGGCTTGCATCCGTCCATTTGTTTTTTGCCTTCGTCTTTAGAAGTTCCAGTGTGAAACTCAAGTGGTTCACCTCCGGATCGTAACCATCATACAAAGGAGTCATCGAGTCTACCTCCAGTTGCCCCAGTATTGCCTCCTCTCTAGAAGCAGCTCTATCGCCAGTCGTCTTCTTGGAAAGCAGGTCTCGAACATGCGGGTCCCGCATGGCTGAACTTAGTAGCAAAGAACACGGCAGCATGTCCACGTCTTCTCTGCCTTGTACTGCCTCTTCGCCATCGCCATTTCCGAGGCCGTCTTCTTCTTCGGGCACATAATTAGTCATCTCTTCGTCTGGCCCCATGTCGTTATTTCCTGCCCCATCGACGTCCTCATCATCATCATCTTCTTCACTTATCCACCGAGTATGGCCATCCATGAAACCATGCATGAGCAGTTGTGCCTTGAATTTACCACTCTTAAAGGGGTCGAGCCTGACTCCTCCTTTGCATTTTCTACACAGACATACAACATCCTTCGGTCTTTTTTCATACATGTCGTCCACCGTGGATTGCCAGTATCTTTCCACCATCGTTCCATTGACCTTCATGGTCACCTGCACGCGGAGAAAAATATTATAACCACGTATGCATGCATGGATCAAATTCATACAAAAATTTGGCATGACCTTCCCTAAACATAGGACATATTGAGTTTGCCCGAAATTCGCCAAAACGGAATTGAGTCGACATTTCGGCAAAACATAGGCAACTCATGTCACCCACATTTCAACAAATACACAATATAGGCAACTCAAATTATGCCACACAGAATTCGGTATATTCTCATATCGCACACACACACACACACACACACACATATATATATATACATATATAGTTTCGGTCCTATCGCACACAAACACTTTTTTGCTCACCTATGTGTCGAGAGGGATATCGAGCACCTTCTTAATTAGCTAGTAGCTCTAGATATAGCTCTAACTAGCTAGCTAGGGAGAGAGAGACAGCTAGGGAGAGAGAGGGAGGAGAGGGAAGGCATTAATGGAAGGGGTGGTGGAGGGCAAAGAAGAGGGGGAGGGAGGGCATTAATGGAGGGGGTGGTGGAGGGGCAAATAAAGAAAGGAGGAGGAGGGAGTGCATTAATGAGGGGTGGTGGAGGGGCAAAGAAGAGGGGAGGAGGGGGAGCATTGAAAGGAACAAGAAAGTGCAAGGAGAGGGGGAGAAAGGAAGGGGGCAAGAAGAGAGGGGAGGAAGAAGGGGGGAGGTGGTAGGTATTTTGGCTGGCGACCATAGTAGTAGCATAGGTCGCCAATGCGCGCTACTGCTATGGGCGCCAGCCAAAATATCTACTACTAAGTTCCACTACTTATAGCGCGGGGTGGAAAAGCACGCTACTGGAAAAGTTTACAAATAGAAGAAATAGCAGTAGCGCGTTCCTTTCAACAGGCGCTATAGATCCTAAACTAATAGTAGCGCTGGGTAGACGACCCGTGCTGCTAATTTTTATTGATCAGGTGGTGTGGTGTGGCACACTTACCAGTAGCGTGGTCCAAGGAAACCAACGTTGCTACTAATGTATACCAGTAGCGCTCTTTCTACCCAGTGCTACTACTAACTACTAGTAGCGTGGGGTCATAAAAAACGCTATTGGTAAAATTCTATCTATAAGCATTTTCCTAGTAGTGTGCCCTCCAAGTCAAGATTTAGCATGATCTTTCCTTCATTGTAACCGACCGTATGAAACCCTAACCCTACTAGTGTCTATATAAACCGGAGGGTTTTAGTCTTTAGGACTAGAGCAACATCCAACACCCCATCAACCTAGGGTTTACCCCGCCTGATCTCGAAGTAGATCAACTCTGTAATCATACCATACACATCAAATATAATCAAGCAGGACGAAGGGTTTTACCTCTTACAGAGGGCCCGAACCTAGGTAAACACCATTTTCTTCGTCCCTTGTTCCCCATTGATCCTAGATCCATAGCTTGGAACCCCCTAACTAAGATCCGCCAGTTTTGACACCGACATTGGTGCTTTCATTGAGAGTTCCGTTTTTGGGTCACCGAAGGATCGATGGCTTGCCTGATCATCGAAGACGGCATCAACTCCAGGGACCTCTTTGTCCCCGGCCAGCTTTTCGCGTTCGGCAGCATCGTGCTGCACGCCAACCCAACTGGTCATCTAGACCAAATCAAAAAAATCCCCCGAGCATCGGATTAGATTCAGCAACTTCGAGTACATCGCGGACGCTCGAGGCGATTTAGTCTTGGCCGGATTCGTGGCCTCACCCGGTACCCCTATGGGCCCCCCAGTGCCTGCTCTAGAGCTTTCTCTCAATCTGATCTACGGATCGGCCATAACCCCCCTGCCAGCCTTGAGCTCGGACAGCTCCACCCTGCCCGGAGGCCAGGAATCCCCTTCAGCCACACTAACGCTGCCCGCCAAAGACCTAGCTTCAAGCCTCAACGCAAAAGTGGTGTTCGAACACCAAGAGTCACTCTCGGTCGAACCCTCTCCTCATGACACACAATTGGCCTTGAGCCCCAGTGACGGGTTGACGTTTACAAATCAGGAATCATCCCTGACCGAACTCCCCCTCACCCAGTTGTCTTCAAGCACCAATACGGAGACAGCGTCCGAAGACCAGGTTTCGTCCTCGGTCTCTTATGCCTATCCGGCCACAAGCCCGACCCCGGGCCTCGAGGTCAACTTGGCCCTGGAAGACTAGGATTTAGTTTGAGGCTGGATTGCCCCTCACCCCGCCACAACAGAGACCGGTCCCAAGCGGCCACCGCATGCCAGCTCGGCAAGCCTCGCCTTGTTAAATGAAGCGCTCGACCGAATCCGGATGATGGCTATTCGAGATGACTCGCCCTCGGCCTGCATTCAGCAGGCCCTTGAGGTGAATTACAGGGAATTTTACGACCCACCCACCACCCACCTAGTAGCCACAGTCGTAGAATTAGCCGAGATGTTGGATTACACCTCTGAAAACGCCGAGTCTATGGACGAAGAAAGTGGAGCCACGGCCAATGATGGCTCATGTCCGCGTCAGTATTTTCCCCGAAGAGGAAGGGATGATGCACCACAGCTATGGTAGGTATTTCCCTCAGTGATGAGACAAAGGTTATCGAACCAGTAGGAGAACCACGCAACACTATGTAAACGGTACCCTCACACAAAGAACAAATACTTGCAACCCAACGCGTAAGAGGGGTTGTCAATCCGTCCCGGGTAAAAGATAGATAAATTTGTAGTAGATTGGATAAATAAATCTGGCAGGAACGCGAGATAAAATAAATAACAAAAAATTGCAGCAAGGTATTTTTGGGTTTTTGGATTAATAGATCTGAAAATAAATGAGGCAAGTAATAGATCGGAAAGCAAATATGATAAATAAGTGACCCGGGGGCCGTAGATTTCACTAGTGGCTTCTCTCGAGAAAAATAGCATACGGCGGGTAAACAAATTACTGCTTTGCAATTGATGCAACTTCAAATAATTATGATGATATCCAGGCAATGATCATTATATAGGCATCACGTCCAAGATTAGTGGACCGACTCCTACCTGCATCTACTACTATTACTCCACACATCAACCACTATCCAGCATGCATCTAGTGTATTAAGTTCATGGAAAAACGGAGTAATGCAATAAGAACGATGACATGATGTAGACAATGTCTATTCATGTAGGAATAGACCCCATCTTGTTATCCTTAATAGCAATGATCAATATGTGTCTTGATGCCCCTTCTGTCACTAGGAAAGAACATCGCATGACCTTACCCATCACAAAGCACATCTTCCCATGGCAAGAAAAATCAATCTAGTTAGCCTAACTAAACCAAAGATTTGAAGAAGAAATACGAGGCTCTAAGTAATCATGCATATAAGAGATCAAAACTCAAATAACTTTCATGGATAAAATAGATCTGATCATAAACTCAAAGTTCATCGGATCCCAAAAAACACACCGCAAAAGAGATACATCAAATAGATCTCCAAGAGACCATTATATTGAGAATCAAAAGAGAGCGAGGAAGCCATCTAGCTACTGCCTACAGACCCGTAGGTCTACAATGAACTAACGCATCATCGGAGAGGCACCAATGAGGATGATGAACCCCTCCGTGATGGTGTCTAGATTGGATCCGGTGGTTCTGGAACTTGCGGCGGCTGGAATTGTGTTTCGTCAACTCCCCTAGGTTTTTTGGATTTTCGGGGTATTTATAGAGCAAAGAGGCGGTGCGGGAGGCCACCAAGGTGGGCACAACCCACTAGGGCGCGCCTGAGCCCCCAGGCGCGCCCAGGTGGGTTGTGCCCCCCCTCGAGGCACCCCTTTGGTACTTCTTCAGCCCAAGTTGTTCCTTCTGGTCCACAAAAATTCTCCAAAAAGTTTCGCTGTGTTTGGACTCCGTTTGGTATTGATTTTCTGTGAAGTAAAAAACAAGCAAAAAATAGCAACTGGCATTGGGCACTATGTCAATAGGTTAGTCCCAAAAAATGATATAAAGTTGCTATAAAATGATTGTAAAACATTCAAGAATGATAATATAACAGCATGGAACAAGCAAAAATTATAGATACGTTCGAGACGTATCAGCCAACACTAACGCCACTCCCCCCATCACTGGTCACTCGAGGGCCACATCCACTTACGACGTCTACATGGTGGACACCCCGAAAGACGATGACGGCACCCCCAAGAAGGATAACAGCAGGCCCAACGATGAGCCGCCAAAACGCCGCATACAACACCACCGCTCCAAGGCACGTCGAAGCCATGCGAGCAACACGGACACCGAAGAAAATGGCACCCAGGACAATGCGGACAACCTCGGCGACCCGGGCGCCGACGAACAACCACAAGACAACCACGAAGAGCATGAGGACCTGCTCAGTATCAAAGACCTCAATGACTCCGCAGACAGTAACTACCTCCCCTTTCCGAAGAGGAGGTCAGTTTGGGTGACGAAGATTTCGTCGTCCCCAAAGACCCACTGGATCAAGAGCGGTTCAAATGGCAGCTCATTGCCACCGCGCGTAGCCTGAAGAAACAATGGAAAAAAATAAAGGCCGAACAAGATACCCTCAATGACAGATGGACTAAGGTCCTAGCTGCCGAAGAGGGGTATGGCCACGAACAACAGACAAAGAGCTACCCGAAGCGGAGACTACTACTGCAATTCAACGACGAGGCCATAGAACAAGCACCTCCAAGGCACACTTCAGCAGAACAGCCAGACCGCCCCCCTCGAGGACGGGACAGGACAGCTAATAAAGCCAAACAGCCTCCCGCTCAACCTCGCCATCAAGGTAAGGAGGCCCTATGGCTAGTTTACGAGTACGACCTACGCCGCGACCTGGATGGTCGGGCAGGTTTGACGAGGTCCATTTATGGACCCAAAGGAAATCCCCCTGTTAGACGGGACGGATACCAAGCTTGGCTAGACCAAAATGACAGAGCTCAGGAACAACAACGAGCCAGGATGATAGACGATCTCTGGCGTGACATAGCCCGAGTCAGGGGCACCGCTCATCCTCTGTGCTTTACAGATAGGGTGATGCAGCACCAATTCCCAGAAGGATTCAAAACTGTAAATATCGAGCCATACCACGGGACAACAGATCCGGGCGTATGGATTGAAGATTTCCTGCTACACATTCATATGGCGCGAGGAGACGACCTCCATGCCATCAAGTACCTACCTTTAAAGCTTAAGGGCCCGGCTAGACACTAGTAAAAAAGCCTTCCCGAAGACTCATTAGGATGTTGGGAGGAGCTCGAGGATGCCTTCCGAGCTAACTTTCAGGGCACTTATGTCCGACCCCCGGATGCCGATGACCTGAGGCACATAATCCAGTAGCCCGGCAATTTTGGAACCGGTTTTTGACCAAGAAAAACCAGATCGTTGACTGCCCGGACGCCGAAGCTATAGCCGCCTTTAAGCATAGTATTCGGGATGAATGGCTAGCACGTCAGCTCGGCCAGGACAAGCCGAGAACGATGTCATCACTTACCTCCCTGATGACCCGCTTCTGCGCTGGAGAGGATAGTTGGCTGGCTTGTAGAAGCACCAAACCAAAAGCCCCCGGCACATCGGAAGTCCAGGACGGGAACGGGAAGCCACGACAGAACAATAACAAACGTCGCCACAACGACGGCGAAGCTGACGAGACGGCAGTAAATGCCGGAGTCCATAATCCGAAGTCCGGGTCATGGTAAAAGTCCTCTAAAGGCAACCAGGACGGGCCAACCAAGCTGGATGCAATCCCGCAGAGGCCCTGCCAGATCCATGGCACCCCTGAGAAGCCCGCCAACCACACTAACCATAACTGTTGGGTGATAAAACAGGCCAGCAAGCTCACAGCCGAGCACTCTTGCAAAAGCCCCCGAAGCGACGACGATGAGGAGCCCTACATGCAGAACAGTGGAGGCCAAAAACCCTTCCCTCCTAAGGTCAAGACGGTGAACATGATCTATGCCACCCATATACCAATAAAGGAGAGGAAGCGCGTGCTATGAGATGTTTACGCCGTCGAGCCCGTCGCGCCAAAATTTAACCCATGGTCGGCTTCCACGATCACCTTCGACCGCAGGAACCATCCAACTAGTACTCGTCACGGAGGATCGGCGGCCCTGGTACTCGGCCCCATTGTTGATGGATTCCACCTCATGAGAGTCCTTATGGACGAGGCAGTAACCTCAATCTGATTTATGCAGACATAGTGAGGAAAATGGGGATCGATCCGTCAAGGATCAAACCAAGTAGCACCACCTTCAAGGGGGTTATTCTGGGCATAGAGGCCCGCTGCTTAGGCACGATGACTCTGGAAGTGGTATTCGGCTCGCCAAACAACTTCCGCAGCAAAGACTTGATCTTCGATATTGCCTCTTTTCGCAGTGGCTACGATGCCTTCCTTCGCCGAACGGCGTTTGCCAAATTCAACGATGTCCCGCACTACGCATACCTCAAGCTAAAGATGCCTGGCCCTGCAGGTGTCATAACGATCAATGGCAATACGGAGCGCTCACTCCAGATCGAGGAACGTACTGCGGCCCTGGCAGCCGAAGACCAAGCCGTCGCCAGCGGGCCTAGGTATCAGCCCGCTGTAAAGGCCAAAGATACAACTAAATGGGCTCGAGCCCGGTCTCCATCATCGGAACCCGCCTGCGTTCATCGCAAATAGGGACATGCGCCCCACGGCACACCCAACACAATCATGCTCTACGTGCCTCGTCAGCACAACTTCGCGCTCAACATACCATGGGTAGCCGTTGGGCCTATATCAAACAATAGCACCATCTGTTCGGCTTAACCAAACAAAGGTATTGTCACGTGCTCGGACGGTAACGGGTATGACTCCAGACTCGCCCAACATCAAGTTGTGATGGCACGGCCACCTCTCAAGGTTCCTATCAAAGGCCCCCCTTGCAGGCATGCGTTTCTCTACACGGCCGTCCAACCCCTCCCTCACCTCACAGAAGCAAAGGCGCGGACATGCAACAGGGCACAGTTGAGGTTTTAACCCACGCATCAAGGCCCTGTGTAAACCTTTCCTCCATGAAATTTTGTTTTCTCGCTTATAATAAACGTCTTGGCAGTTTGAATTGTACGGATAGACGTCCCGAGCTTAGGGAAAATAAAAACACCTTTTACGATGTACGGGCATCTGTATTGTCTAGCCCTTTCCCTTTTCCTTTTTTCCCGCTCTTCGAACAGCTTGGCATGCACACATTGTTTAACAAATACAAATCGGTTAATTGACCAAGAGCTTGATCTCTCCATCAGCTCCACGTACCAAGTCCGACACTGCTTTCTGTTGTGTGTTCGGCGTCTCGGATATTGCACTATATGCATCAGTTCCGAACTATGTCTTGGGTCAATAGTTGGGTTGCCCGGCTCCTATGCTTACCTTCTTACGTTCCGCATGTTCAGCTAAGAAGGTAAAGGGAGAACCCCTGCGATTGTACTTCTGGCTAGCCCAGCTAAGCACCTCAGGGGAGAAAGCCAAAAACTGACTGCCATAGTAAGCACGAACTGGTCAACAATCCGATGACAAGTGTTAAACTCAAAAATCGTTGGCGATTTATCCGTGTCATACACAGGGTTCGTCCTAGCACAAACCACGCCATTACAAAGGCATGCCTCGGCTCCCCCATACATCACAAAGCATTAGGGGCTAGTCATTAGCTCACGCAGTCAAGCTCCAACGGCTATATGAAAGCAATAAAGCTGCATAATCTGATTGCCTAGTCTCTCTCACGCACTACCACCTTCAGGCACCGAGACGTCGGCTAAGGGTAACAGTGCGGAGATGAAACACCCCTCTTATTATTCACTTGGGGGCTGAAGCCGACGACTGGTAACTTTTAGAATAAACAAAGAGCCGCACAAGAGTCAAAATAAAATTACCATAGTATATAACACATAAATGGGCCGCGTTATAAAGCAAAAGGTCCAGTTGACAACTCAATACAATCAGTCGATGATTACATCTTTGGAGCACTGGCCCTCTATCGCCCGAGCACCATCCATAACTTGCAGGAAGTACAGTTCGGGGCGGCGGTGCTCCTTTCCAGCTTACGGGGGACCAGCGGCTATATCCATCGGCTTGATCTTAGGCCAATGAACCATGGTCTTCGCAAGGGACAGCCGAGCTCCCTCGAGGCAGGCTGAGCACTTCAATGCATCAATCCAGGGTGACACGTCATGCAACTTCTGCACCAGGCCAAAGTAGCTGCTCGAGATTGGCTCCGAGGGCCATAGCCGGACACAAAGGTCCTTCATGGCCAGCCCAGCCATCCGATGCAGCTCCGTTAGCTACTTCATCTGGATGCTGAGGAGGTGAGGGTGTTCGGGCACCTGGAACTGTGCCCAAAACAGCCACCATTCGGTGTCCCCGTCTCGCGTGGCGTAGTCCTCCTTCGCATCTGCCGCAATCCTTGGAAGCTTGGAAAAAATGCATGCGAAGCGCCAGACCCGTGTCAGCAAGGTGAACCTGTTGCTGCCAAAAACACTCTAGAATAAGTAAGGCTTACCATCTATGATCTGCCTCACTTGGCGGAGCTCCTCGCGGGCACCCCGCACCTTGGTCCTGGTCTCCGGGAGCTATTTTTCTACCTTAGACAGCTCGGAGGACTGTTTTATCTGTTTCTGCTCAAGGTCCTCACACTTCGTGACGGCATCCTTGAGCTCCAGTTGCACTTCGGCCACTCATGCCTCGTTCTTCTTGCCGGCGGTCTTCACCGTCTCAAGTGCGGCCACCGCCTTCTTTTCGGTCGCCTCAGCCTTGGCCTTCTTCAGCGCAGCCTTGAGTCCCTCGACCTCCGCGGTGGCAGCTGCAGTCACCACACCATGTGCTCAGCATACAATTCGGAATGCAACTGTCCGGCTGGGTTAAATATGCATTTCGATAGGGGCTCACCTTGCGCCTCATCAAGCCGCTTGTTGGCAAGGGCAAGCTCTGCATCAGAGCATTTCAACTTCCGATCCATCTCCTCCAGTGCCACAGCTTTAGCAGCCGCCGCCAAGGAAAATGCCTACAGTATTAAATCAATCATCACGTCTTAACTACTGCCCTACGGATATTTGATCCTCTGTAAAGTTTTTTTGCAAACCTCACAAAGTCTCAGGGGCTGTTATGCACAAGGCCTGCTCAAACCCTAAGCTAAAAGCTGATGTAGGGTGGAACCCTAGATGGCCGATCTTTCACGAAAGGAGCAGATCCCAACTAAGAACACGAAGAACACGAGGGGAAACACGAGGGGAAAACACGAGAGAGTCACTCAAACCAACAAGAACAATCACACATGTGCTAGATCCTCGAAACACAAAGGAAGATACACGATCCACGATCAACAAAGGATGATACAAAGGGTAACCGGTTCTTCTCCGTGAGGAGGTCTTGATGGGGGCCACCCAAGAGGGGGTCTTGAATCCAACGTGGATCGTCTCCGAAGAGGGGTCGCAGTCTCTCTCGAGGAGGAGATCCGTATGGATGAGCAATGCTCTATCTCACATATGAGCTAAACCAATGCTAACCCTAGAAAGATGGAGGAGAAGGAGTATTTAGTCTAGGGGGTCGAAGGGGTACACGGGCCTCGGCCCTTACTGCGCGCAGACACGGGTGGCCGGATGTCCGGGGCTTCAGGAGACGCCGGATGTCCGGGCTGGGGACCGGATGTCTGGGCTGGAGGGCAAAACTTCTGGATGTTCTGTAGCGTGCCGCCGGATGTCCGGGCTGGACGCCGGATGTCCGGGCCTTGTAGGCTTGGGCGTCTGGGCTGCTGCTGCTGTGGATGCTCCAGGGGCCGGATGTCCGGGGTCATGGCCGGATGCCCGGGGCCTGGAAGGTGAACTTGCCCGTTTCCGTTGGTTCTCTTCATCCATGGACTTGGCAGCTAGTCCGTCTTCACGTGCATCCTCGGGAGGCTCCTCTTGACACCTAATCATGCATAGCATATTGGACTTAGGTAGTAGCCATGTCTCGAGTGGATCATATGTGATATCACTAAGGAAGGAAGTCACCTCGTTCTCGAGAGCTCTAGCTCGTGCTCGTGTCATAGGTCCTCTTGGCTCTTGATGAGACGATGGTAGGTCCAAGGGGATGACCGTAGGATGCTCCGCATCATCTCCCCTCCCTTGGGAAAGATCCGACCTCGGATCAAAATCCTCATCACCATGGTACGGGGATAGATCTTTGATGTTGAAGATGTCGCTCACGGAGTACTTATCGTGTGGGATGTCGATCTTGTATGCGTTGTTGTTGTAGCGTGCAAGCACCTTGAAGGGTCCATCCGCTTGGGGTAGTAGCTTGGACTTGCGTTCCTTGGGGAAGCGATCCTTGCGAAGGTGTAGCCACACAAGATCTCCAACATTGAACATCATGGGTTGCTTGTTGACATTGAGCTTGGTCGCGAGTCGTTGTACTTGGCGCTCGATGGTGTTTCTTGTATCTTCGTGCATCTTCTTGAGGAAGTTGACTCGGGCACTCGCGTCCATGTTTGTGCGCTCTTGTAGCGGTAGAGGTAGAATTTCCAATGGAGACAATGGGTTGAAGCCATAGACGACCTCGAAGGGGGACTTGCCGGTAGTCAAATGTCTTGCACGATTGTAGGCGTACTCGGCGATGGGTAGGCACTCCTCCCACTCCTTGATGTTCTTCTTTATCAACACGCGTAGTAGAGTGGAGAGCGTGCGGTTGGTCACCTCCGTTTGGCCGTCGGTTTGTGGATGGTATGCCGAAGAGAACAAAAGCTTGGTTCTGAGCTTGGCGCACAATGTCTTCCAAAAGTAACTCAAGAACTTTACGTCGCGGTCCGAGACAATCGTCTTTGGCACTCCATGAAGGCGCAAGATTTCCCTACAAAACAAACTTGCAACATGTGAAGCATCGTCTATCTTGTTGCAAGGAATGAAATGTGCCATTTTGGAGAATCGGTCCACAACAACAAAAACGGAATCCTTGCCATTTCGAGTTCTAGGCAAACCAAGTACAAAGTCCATGCTAATGTCTTCCCATGGGTGATATGGAATTGGGAGTGGCATATAGAGGCCATGAGATTGAGCTTTGGACTTAGCTTTGCGACATGTAGAGCATCGGTTGGTGAAGCGATAGACGTCGCGGAAAATCTTGGGCCAAAAGTAGTTCTTGGAGAGCGTAGCAAATGTCTTGTCGCGTCCAAAGTGTCCCATGAGTCCGCCTCCATGAGATTCCTGCAAAAGCAACAAGCGAAGAGAGGACTCGGGGATGCAAAGTTTGTTAGCTCTCATAACATATCCATCTTTGATGTAGTATCGATCCCAAGAAGTATGCGTCAAACAGTTGGCATAAGGAATAGAAAATGTAGGATCATGCTCATACAAGTCTTTTATATGCTCAAAGCCAATGACATTTAACTCAAGTTGATTAACAAGCATGCATATACGGGAAAGTGCATCCACCACAACATTTTCCTTACCTTTAATATACTTGATGACATAAGGAAACGACTCAATGAACTCACTCCATTTAGCATGACGCTTGTTCAACTTAGTTTGACCCTTAAGGTATTTAAGCGTTTCATGGTCGGTATGGATGATGAACTCATGAGGGCGTAGGTAATGTTCCCATTCATGCAAAACTCGCACCAAAGCATATAGCTCTTTGTCATAGATAGGGTAATTGAGTTGCGCTCCGGAGAGTTTCTCACTAAAATAAGCAATTGGGCGCTTCTCTTGCGTTAACACACCTCCTATGCCATTACCACTAGCATCGCAATGAATTTTGAAAGGTTTGTCAAAATTGGGTAATGCAAGCACGGGAGCATGAGTAAGCAAATTCTTAAGCTCATTGAAAGCGATATCTTGAGATGTTCCCCAAACAAACGGTGCATTTTTCTTACTCAAAGCATGCAAAGGTGAAGCAATGGTGCTAAAATCCTTCACAAATCTGCGATAGAAACCGGCTAAACCAAGAAAACTACGCACTTGTTGCAAATTGGTTGGTTGGGCCAAGTTTTAGTAGCATTGATCTTAGACTCATGAACATGAACACCCTTAGAAGATACTACGAAACCCAAGAAAACAAGCTTATCAACACCAAATAGGCATTTTTCCATATTAGCATAAAGTTTCTCTTTTCGAAGAGTTTGTAGCACGGTGCGAAGGTGGGTGACATGCTCTTTGAGAGATTTGCTAAACACAAGGATATCATCAAAGTAGACAACAACAAATTCACCAATGTAAGGGCGAAACATGTAATGCATAAGACGCATGAAAGTACCTGGTGCTTCCGATAAACCCATAGGCATGACTAACCACTCATATAGACCAAACTTTGTTTTGAAAGCGGTTTTCCATTCATCACCCTCTTGTATGCGGATTTGATAGTAACCACTTTTAAGATCAATTTTGGAAAAGATAGTGGCACCGCAAAGTTCATCAAGCATATCATCAAGGCGTGGAATGGGATACCTATAACGAACGGTGATAGCATTGATAGGTCTACAATCGGAACACATGTGAAAGCTACCGTCTCGTTTTGGCACAAGAATGACCGGTACGGCATAAGGACTCAAACTTTCACGCACATGTCCATGGTCTATGAGATGCTTTACTTGCCTTTGAATTTCTTTGGTTTCTTCGGGGTTGACGCGCTACGGCGCTTTGTTTGGAAGCGGCGCTCCGGGGATGAGATCAATTCGGTGCTCAATTCCTCGTAGTGGAGGTAGACCCGGAGGTAGCTCATCGGGAAAAACATCTTGGAATTCGTGCAATAAAGAAGATAACACCAAAGGTAGATCGTGAGAGTTGTTAGTTTTTGGTGCCTCATCCTTGCACAATAGGACATAGTGTAGGACACTTGATGGGTTCTCACACACGTCTCTCATCTCACGTTTGGTGGCAAATAGGACTAAGTTTTTCTTGTCGCTCGTCGTGGAGGCACTCAATTTGGGCTTGTGGCGCTCACTCTCTTTTTGGTGGTTCACTCTCTCACTGTTCTCTCCACGATGGGTGTTTTGCTTGTCGGCGAGCACTTGGCTTGGAGACATAGGACGTAGCACAAACTCTTTCCCTTTCATCTTGAAGCTATAGTGATTTTTATGCCCATTGTGAATGACACCTTGGTCAAATTGCCATGGCCGTCCAAGAAGGATGTGGCACACGGTCATCGGAAGAACATCACACTCCAAAGTGTCTTCATAGGCGCCTATCTCGAAAGAGACTTGTACCCGATGGTCGACTTGGATGGTGCCGGTGTCGCTTAGCCATTGAACCTTGTAGGGGTGCGGGTGCTTCATCTTGACCAATTGGAGTTTTGTAACGCCCACGACGCGGCTATATCTCCCACGTGTCGAGGCACGACTTAGAGGCATAACCGCATTGTGGTTTTGTCGCAAGAAGGGTCATCTTCACACAATCCCATGTAATGAACAAGAATGGGATAACGAGAGTTGGCTTACAATCGCCACTTCACACAATACATAAATATAATTCATACATCATACGAAATCCACACATAGACCGACTACGGTCAAATCCAAATGAAAATAAGATAACCCCAAATGCTAGATCCCCGATCGTCCCAACTTGGCTCCACTACTGATCATCAGGAAAAGAAACATAGTAACGACCACGTTCCTCATCGAACTCCCACTTGAGCTCGGTTGCGTCATCTGCACTGGCATCGTCGGCACCTGCAACTGTTTTGGTAGAATCTGTGAGTCACGAGGACTCAGAAATCTCACACCCGCGAGATCAAGACTATTTAAGCTTATAGGAGAGGATGGTGTAATGAGGTGGAGCTGCAGCAGGCACTAAGCATATATGGTGGCTAACATACGCAAATGAGAGCGAGAAGAGAAGCAACGCAACGGTCGCGAAGCTAGAAATGATCAAGAAGTGATCCTGAAACTACTTACGTTCATGCATAACTCAAACTGTGTTCACTTCCCGGACTCCGCCGAGAAGAGACCATCACGGCTACACACACGGTTGATGTATTTTAATTATGTCAAGTGACAAATTCTCTACAACCGGACATTAACAAATTCCCATCTGCCTCATAACCGCGGGCACGGCTTTCGAAAGATAATACCCTGCAGGGGTGTCCCAACTTAGCCCATCATAAGCTCTCATGGTCAACGAAGGATAAACCTTCTCCCAGGAAGACCCGATCAGTCTCGGAATCCCGGTTTACAAGACATTTCGACAATGGTAAAACAAGACCAGCAAAGCCGCCTGAATGTGCCGACAAATCCCGATAGGAGCTGCACATATTTCGTTCTCAGGGCACACCGGATGAGCCAGACGTCGGGTTGGCATAGACCCTGGTTGCCCAGGGGCGCCGGACATCGCTCGGTTTGGGCCAGCACTCGAAGGAGCACTGGTCCGGGGGTTTAAATAAAGATGACCCTCGGGCTCGCGAAAAACCCAAGGGAAAAAGGCTTAGGTGGCAAATGGTAACCAAGGTTGGGCCTTGCTGGAGGAGTTTTATTAAAGGCGAACTGTCAAGGGGGTCCCATAAATCACCCAACCGCGTAAGGAACGCAAACACAAGGAACATAATACCGGTATGACGGAAACTAGGGCGGCAAGAGTGGAACAAAACACCAGGTATAAGTCCGAGCCTTCCACCCTTTACCAAATATATAGATGCATTAATTTAATAAGGGATATTGTGATATTCCAAAATATCCATGTTCCAACATGGAACCAACTTCAACTTCACCTACAACTAGCAACGCTATAAGAAGGGCTGAGCATAAGCGGTAACTTAGCCAAACAACGGTTTGCTAGGAAAGGATGGTTAGAGGCTTGACATGGAAATATGGGAGGCATGATATAGCAAGTGGTAGGTAGCGCAGCATGGCAATAGAACGAACAACTAGCAAAGCAAAGATAGAAGTGATTTCGAGGGTATGGTCATCTTGCCTTCAAGGTTCTCAGAGTTGTCGAAAGCTTGACCCTCGTAAGCGTACTCAACAGGTTCCTTGTTCACGAACTCGTCACCCGGCTCTACCCACAGCAAGAACACAAGCAATGGAACCACAATCAATCACGGGAAATGCATAAGCAACATGATGCAAAACATGCATGATATGCGGGATATGATATGCGATGCATATGCGTGCTCCGGAGGAAAAATTATGAACAAGGCAGTAACTTGGCAAACCAAGTATGCCACTGGAAAGATGAGATGATTTCGGTCGAAATCGATATAAAGATCACCGGAAACGGATGCACGGTTTGCAAATGGCAAGCAAAACAAGAATGACACGAATCTGCGATTAACAGCATGATAGCACTTAGAATGCAACAAGTTACAAAGCTACAAAGCATATGCAAGTAATATACAGGAGATGCTTGACAAAATATGAACACTGAGCTACGGCTAGATCACACCACAGCAGGTTCAAACAAGCATGGCAAAAGTGTAAAAGATAACAGGTTCACAGACTTGGTGAAATTACTGGACATGGCTGAAACAGCATCAGGTAGCAGTGTTCAGAGCAAGCAATCAACATGCTACAGGAATTTAACATAACAAAACAAGGCATGGCATCAATCTACTAAATTCATAGAACAAAAATCCCTTACTGACCATAAGCCAAAAAGGACTAGGAGATATGATGGCAACCATGTGAACATAGCAAGTTTCGTTAACAGGTTTCGGACTTTGTGAGCTTGGCAGAAACAGAAATTATGAGGGCATCTTGGTGAGCTTGATGCGCTCATCAAAAAGCAATGCATGACAAAACAGGCATACCTACAGCAATATGGAATGATTATGAAGCTATCCATGGCAAGAGTAAGTACATAGCATGTATGGATCAACTACAACAACCTTGGCAAAATTGAATATCATGTTAACAATCTGCCAGAAATATTTTATAGCAAAAGTAGAGCATGATTAAGACATGCTATGGCACTCCATAATTGCAAACAGGGGAAAAGATGGATAGACCACAACTATATCTACAAAACATCCTTATTGACCATACTTAAAATAAGTATGGATCTCACTGTAGCCACATGGATACATAGCAAAAAAATAACAGGAGTCACAGACGGTGAAAATCCTAAGTCTCTGAAAACAGAAACATCATGAAGCCTAGTGTGCATGCTTGTGCTAGTCACCATATATATCACAAAAATACATGGCATACACCTCTGTAAAGATGGCATGGCATACATCAAAACACATGTAGAGCTCATGCCCATAAGATGCACACATCAAATGCAACAAAAATACAAATCCTCAAGTTCTGATAAGTAACAACAGTTAACAGCATATAGCACTCTTGCACCAGAGATTTGGGCATCAAGATAGACTCAAATGAACATGGCACAATGAAACCAAATGAAGAGAATCTCGAGGCGAACATTTCTATATATTACACGCACAAAACGGAGCTATATGCAAAGAGTTATGATGCCATGAACAGGAGCATATGTAGTAAAAATCTCGGGACTTAGAAGAATTCGGGGGAGGGGAGAAGAAGTCAACCGTGAGATCGGATCGGGCCCGAGGACGTCGAGGCGGGCGGCGGCTCGTCGCCGGAGCTTCCGGAGACGGAGGGGAAGAGGAGGAGGCCGGAGAGGGGTCGGAGGGGGCCTGCCGGAGGAGATGCCGCCGCGGGGTCAGGGCGCACGGGCGGAGCAGGAGCTGCGCCGGCTCGGGTGCGTGCGGGTCCGGCCGGAGATCGACGCCGGTCGGCGAGGCGGCGGCGGCGGT